>NW_007245929.1:11062-115539 GCF_000164805.1 Carlito syrichta
TGAGTTTTTTTTTTTTTTTTTTTTATAACACAAGCTTATTCACCCTTCTAGGACACCTAGAAGGTCAAAGGACTGCTTATTCCTCCCTCCCCATATCCTTTGATAAAGGCTTCACATTCTCAGTTAATGCTTGGGCTCCAGGCAGCTGTGCTGTCTAAAAACAAGAGAGTATATTTATATAGAGACACCCACACCTAAAGCCCTGCAGAAGGGGATCTGTATTCCCTGCCTTACCAAGGGTGGAGAAATGGTAAGGCCACCTTTTAGCTCGTAAATTAGCATATTGACAAAGTCTGTCAAGTCTCCTGTCCAGGGCAAAATGGGTGTTGAGGAGGAAGGTCACCCCCTTGCCCATCAGAGGCAGAGAGATGGTCCCTCCATGGTGGATACCTGTAGCCTACCCTCTCTAGCATGATAATTACTGTGAAAATAGATCAAGCTTTTAGTCAAGAGCAAACACAGGGGTTCTCTTTCTTTCTTTTTTTGAGTCGGAGTCTTACTCTGTCACCCAGGCTGCAGCAGCATAATCGTGGGTACCACAGCCTCAACCTGCTAGGCTCAGGTGACCCTTCCACCTCAGTTTTCCAAGTAGCTGTAACTACAAGTGTGTGTCACCATGCCCGGCTAATTTTTTTGATTTATTGTAGAGACAGGTCTCACCAAGTTGCCCAGGCTGATCTTGAATCCCTGGTCTCAGGCAATCCTTTCACCTCCACCTCCCAAAATTCTGGGATTACAGGCATGAGTCACTGTGCCCAGATAGGGGTTCTCTTTCAAGAGACTTAACCATGCCAGCTCTTTGGCATGACCCTTGCTCTCTCTTTCTCTTGCTAATAAATTTTGTTTTAAAACTTTGCTGACTACTCTCAATTCTTTTTAGTAGTGAGGAAAAGAACTTATGAGCGTTGCATTGTACCCATCTGGCAATAGTGTGAATATCTGTAAAATAGTATTTGGCTTTCAGCAAGACTGTGATCACACACAGCACGTCTACACCACAACACATTAGTCCACAACCACCCACTCACAGTTACTGAACTCTCAGCATGTGCTGTACTGTTTTACAGTCATTATTTCATTCAATCCTTTTACAGTGACAGGAAGAAAGTACTATTACGATGTTCATTTTGTAGGTGACAAGTGACACACAACAAAGTCACGTGGTTTGTAGATACCAGGTCAGGATTTGAACCCAGTTCTGAGCATCTACCTCCAGAGCTGGGCACAGAGCCAGCGTGCTCAATTTCTCTCTAGACCAAGCTGTGAAGATGTTGTCTTCGACATCCTGTTCACTTTATGCCCACCGTTGTCTCATTTTAAAAAAGGAAATGAGAATGAAAGGTTCCATTAGCCAAGAGAGAATCCTCAGGTAAATAACTTACAGAATAAGAGGTAAGGCTTTTAAGAAAGCCATGTTAGGAAATTTATTAAGGTAAACTGCCTAAAAAAATCTTTAATCTTCAACTTGTTCATTGTTTTATTTTGTTAATGATCTTTCTTTGTTCATTTTTAACCAGCAGCAAATATTATTTTTGTAATTATAGTTCTCTCAAGGGCACTGGTTTAATAAAATATATTATGGCTCAGATGTAGTCTTCACTCAACAACACTTTCTGTTCTTTGTTGAATTTAGATGTTAAGAATTCTCGAAATACTGAATAATAAAAAGCTATATGAGCACGAATGGGAAGTCTTTCTTTATTACAAGAAACATAAATTCTTTAAAAAGTCTATATTCTTATGCCATTTAGGACAGTCTACTCTATGCCTATAAAAGAGGCAAAACACAACATTAAAAAGCAGTAACTATTAAAAACTATAATTAGACCATCAATTTATCAAGTGCCTGTTGTCTGCTCAGAATGGTGCCAGAAATACTGTTGATGCTGCCATCAAAACATACAATTAAAAAAAGAGAGATAAAATATATGTTAACATTTTACCATGTGAAAACAGTAAAAGTTCTCTTACCTTCCTAAGTTTAAAATGTCCCCAGTTATCTTTCTGACTTCCTTGAAAACGTCCTGGGGTTGAACCAACAAGGTAAACGCTGAAAGGACATGAAATGCAAATTACAGAACACAGTGTGCTTTGGGCATCTAAGTAAGAAATCACAAGCTACTAATTTCACATGAAAACTAACACCATCACGAGACGTTCTGGGAGCCAACCCACTTTCTTATGATGTCTCCTGAACAGTAGTAACTGATACGTACTCGTTTTTAAGCAAACCAACTAATGATGGAACTCCTGCAAGGTTAAGGGTACCCGAAAGAGAACTCATTACTGTTTTTTTTTTTGAGTTAGGGTCTTGCTCTGGCACCCAGGCTGGAGTGCAATGGCATGATCACAGCTCACCACAGCTTCAACCTCCTGGACTCAGGTGGTCCTCCCACCTCAGCCTCCAGAGTAGCTGGGAGTACAGGTACCACCACGCTTAGCTGATTTATTGACTTTTTTTTTTGAAGCAACAAGGCCTCTCTGTGTTGCCTGGGCTGCTCTCAAGCTCCTGGACTCAAGTAATTTTTCCGCCTTAGCCTCCCAAAGTGCTGGGATTACAGGCGTTAGCCACCGCGCCTGGTTAGCACTCATTACTTTTAAGAGTGTGTAGTGGGAGGCTTGAGAAAGGAAGGCTTGCTGGCTGCCACTTTTGTGACTAAGAACCACAAGATGCAGCCCTAATGGGCCTGCTCATCCCCTCATTCATCATGAGGTTCAGTCTCGTGGGTTTCATGTGGTATCATGGTGGTACATGCCGCCTGTTTTCAAGGTCCCACCCTCCAGACCTCACGTGGCTCTCACAGTATGAGTCTATTATAAGCACCCCAGACTGACGAGAGGATACACACTTTGTTTCCGAGAGATCATGCTCATGGATGGCTTCGATCCACTCCTGGAGTGCAGGCACATTGTAAGCCAGCAGGTAGCTGATGAGATCAGCTTTAAAATGTGTTGCTGACTCTCCAGCTCCATGGGTTTCATGGATGATTCGTGGGTATAAGGGGCTCAACCACATTCTGGAATGGAAAAGAGTAACCTTTAATGGGCAGCCACACAATTACCCCTAGTGATCTATATTGGTTACACGTTCGCCCTAAGAAGGGGTGACTTCTCACTGTGTATCTACACACGTGGGCAGAGGGGCACTCAAGAAATGTGATACACAATCTGATCATGCACCTCCAGGGACTTCCCATCAACCAGAATCGCTTTTGAATGCTCACGCTTGTGAATGCTCACTGTTTCCCTAAGAACAAGCAACATTGAGCTCACTTCTCTTTTTGATGGGACATGAGTCCCCAAACCCAATCGGGCATTCAAGAAACCTGGCTGAGTAGCTGTCAGGAGCAAAGGCTTATGTAACTGACCATAACCTTGGTGGATCAGGAGTCCTGTGGCTGAGACTTGGGGACAGAGCAGCCGTGTCCTCAGGGCAGGGCCAGTCAGAGCTCTGCTTCATTCTTAGAAGCATATTTTAATGGGGCACTGGACAACTAGAACTTATTTATGGGAAAACTATTAGGGACTGGGGGTGGGACCCAAAGACACATGCTCTGCTAGGGAGGGGAGGGGAGGGGGAAAAGACTGTCTTTCAGAATCCAAAGGGTTGCCCCAAGGAGGAGGGGCCATGTGTTATTAATAAACAAAAGTCCAGAAGAGCTTTCATAGTCAGCCTTTGCCTAGAGACTCACAACCATATTGATACACTAAAGGCTCCAGAAAGACACCAGTTGAAATGTGTTTTATGGGAAAACAAACCAACTGGAGTAGGGGGATCCTCAGCACAGTAATGTGACTGGCCCGCCCCAACTGCCCTCTGAAGTCCCATTTGGGGAGGAGCAAGCAGAAGCCAGGAGAGCCCCTGCTAAGCCTTTGGGGGTGATGGCCTGACTCTCCTTTGCAGCCCTGGTCCCACCTCAGGACCCCTGCACATGCTGCTCTCATTTCTATAAAAACCAGGAGAGATGGCTGTGTAGATGCTCCCAGACATTCACACGTACCCTGGAGACAGCCGTGGTGACTATGCGTCTGTCAACGTGGGTCACCCTAAGAGGGCAGGATGGGCAGGCTGTGAGAGAAGACTGAGACCTTCCTGCACGCATCTATTTTCTATGCCATATGTGTTATTTTTGCAATAAAAAAATAGAAAAAGAATAAAGTTAAAGTGACGCTGGGCCCTTGGCCTCTGTCAGCACACGCCCTGCACAATGCACACGGCCCCTACGTACCCCTGGGTCTTCTGATGCCAATCCTCACGGATGAGGTTGGAGGTGTGCACGATCACCCGCAGGCCTTCCTCATAGAGCAGCAGCATCATCTTCCTTAGAAACAGGGATGGAGCAAAGCGTGTTAACAACCCTTTCAAAACACGCAAGGCTTCCCAATGCAAAGGCGACAAACAGCGAATTCTCTCAACTCTTCTCTTACCCAAACTTTTAGCACTCACAGGCTCTCCTACTACACATGACCACGGTGAAAGTTTGCTAACGTGTTGTGTGTGTGGTGGCCAGTGGCTTTCCTTCACTCTGTCTACCTGGTCAGTCCTGGAGCTCCCAGTCCTTCCATCAGTCCCTCACCCGCTCAGCATCACCTGCTTCTAACACGAACCACAGGAACTTGCTTGACAGGTATTTTCCAGAGTACAGTCAACAACCTCTTGTTGCATCATGGCCAGTATCATTTATTATTTATTTTATTTATTTGTTTGTTTGCTTTTTTTTTTTAGTAGGAGTCTTATTCTGTCACCCAGGCTGGAGTGCAGTGGTATGCTCACAGCCACCGCAGCCTTGACCTGCTGGGCTCAGGTGACCCTTCAGCCTCAGCTTTCCAAGTAGCTGGAACCATAGGCATGTGCTACCAAGCTTGGCTAATTTTTCTTGAGTTATTGTAGAGATGAGGTCTCACCATGTTGCCCAAGCTGGTCTTGAATCCCTGGGTTCAGGTAATTCTCTCTCCTCAGCCTCCCAAAGTGTGGGATTACAGGCGTAAGCCACTGCACCCAGATTATCAGTATCATTTAAATGACTAAAAGACAAAGTCAGAGTATGTATATTTGATTACTACATTAAATATTAAATACATTAAATATTAAAATTAAATAATGTTTAATTCATGACACTTTTGTTTCGACACATGGGGGTATGCACATGTGCAGTAGACTGAAATGTAAAGTGAATTTCTTACTGTGGGCTGCAATTTTAAGAAGTTTGAAAGACACTTCATTGTCATAGGCCACAGATGCCATACTCGCCACCAGCATGCATCTGGACTTGAGCTACGCCCCCCTGACCCTCATTGCTAATCCAAATCAGACTTTTTCCATGGGGCCTCCCCAGGCCTCCAGGCAAATACACTTCTCTAATCCAACTCCAGGGAGAGGGGATAGGACACAGATGAGAGCTTCCACCTGAAGGCTGAGGATCCAAGCTCCGGGTGCCTCCAGGCAAGCCAACATCCCCGGGCCTCAGTTTGTCACTTGTAACTTGAAGGATCAACCCCCACCTCGAGGTTGACAGGAGTAAGGCAACTGTGCTGTCTTTTTCTCATAAGAATGATGAACGTCCCTCTGTGAGTGAACCGCAAAACCCTCCCATCTGCGTTCCCAAGATTTCTCAGTGCCTAGCTTCAGTTGTCATCTAGTAATGGACGTGTCTTCTCTTCTTGCTGTTTTCTAATTACTGCAGGATCTAAGTTCTCTCTCCCCACCTGAAGCATCACTCCTCAAGGTTGCAACTGTCTTATTTTATCATTTCCACTGAGGCCAAAATGTTACTTAATATTTACTGTGTGACTCCGCTCACACATGGGAAAATAAACAACAACATGGATGCTATTTGGCCAGAATGAGGTGGGCAGAAAAAGATAAGAAAAAGGATACAAGAACAGAGAAGACAACGAGATATTTAGCTCTTGCCAAAATGAGAAAATAACCCACACTGGTGACTCCACCAAGCAGGAGAAAAAGACGACAGCCACTGTGCCGTAGCCCATCTGGGAAAAGGGCACCACGAATCTGGTTAGATTTACATAGCTTCCAAGCCACCAGCTGCCTGCAATTAGGAATAAGCCAGTTATGGATCCTCAGCAGGCGTTTTACAAATATTTCCATTAGCCAAGACATCAATTACCAGGAAAACACGTACTGATGTCAACGCATCTATGAACAGAATTACAGATTAATTTAAGGGAAACCATGTTACTCTTTCGTGGACAGATGGCGGTGTTCATGAGGCCGTGGTTAAATGCAGATGGAAGAGGGCGAGGGGCGAAGGGTGAGGGGCGAGGCCGCCCTTTAAAAAAACTGACCTGCCACGTTGTCTACATGTTCCAGATATGAAGCTGTCCTTCCAAGGGGAAAGAAAACTGATGTCTGCCAGAGCCCCCGCAGCTCTGTCAAGTCCTCAGCGACCTGGGGGAGCTATTCTTGTTTTCCAACTGCGGCCAAGATAGTGGGGATTACCCAGGTCACCACACAGGCCAGCTGGGATCCCGCATGCCAGATGCCAGGGTGCTCCTGTCCCCGCATAGCCCCTGTTGGCCCATGCCAGGGGTGGATGCCTCAGGCTCCTGGGCCAAGCACAGTCTTCTTGGGGAGACGACTGAACCACGCATGTGGGGCCCAACCACACACCGTGGTGGACAGAAGCCAGCCTCGCCATCTTGTGGCTGGCCCCAGCTGCATCTCAATATCTGACGATCAGTGGCACTGGCCCCTTCTCCTCTCTCTCTCCCATCAATGCTAACAGCTACCAGGTGGCCAACTAGAGTGCGTCACCTTCCAAAATGCCAGGAGACAGACCCGGATCAAGGGCAACCTCCAGAGACCAGACACAGCGGGATCTCTGCACCCAACAAGCTAATCTTCTAGAAGCCACTCCCACGCACTGCCAATCAGCTGTGGGCAGGTGGGAAACCTGGGACTGGCAGTGAACAACCCCACCTCGAGCTCTCCAGAGACATGGGCTGCGTAAGAACACTGAAGTAAGGAAACCACATCCTATTCTGTTTCTCATTTATAAAACCAGTGACGTGAAAGGACTAGGTAAGACAGCTATAAAACCACCAGTGGTGACAAGCAGGAGAGCAGGTCACAGAAAGGTTGCCCCCTACTTGTGTTTATGTCTCAGATAATTATTCTTGAAGAGTTGCCTTGAGCAGGATGGGCAGTGGCCTTGCAAGCTGACAACTTCTGGTAAAACAGTCTTTCTTTCTATCACAGTATAGACAGATCTAACAATATTCTATCCAGTACAATTCAGATTCTTACAAAAGTCACAGAATGCTTAAAAGCAGTGGAATCACAGGTACATGACACCACACAATCACTGACACCCACAGGACCACATGGCCATAATCTCCCCATGCCAGGTACACTGAGGTCCTGAACAGAAGGTGGAAACACTGGAGTCAGATCACACTTCCATGCCAACAGCCAGAACCTCTGTATTCTGTCTTAAAGATATTAAAAAATAACTCCACTTAACCCACTATTGACAGTTTTTTTTCTCCGCCAACAAAACTATCACATGAGTCCCTCTAAGGGTACTTTCTGCAAGTGTCCTTTGATCTCTTAAAATCATATCTTCCCGTATTTCATAAAAATTGCTTACGTGTGATGTGTTCCAAATGCAATATCCAACTTTGCCTAAAATGAAAAAGAAGTCAAGTTATTCATTTTTAAAAAACCTCAATACCATCCCTATCTACTGGAAATTGAATTAGAAAGGGATCAGGCCAGCTTTTTAAGATAACTGTTTTACTGCCCTCTACTGGATAAGCCCTGAATAACAAGACAGCTTTTATAACAGTATCCAAGGGATGCTCATTAAAAAACAAAACAAAAACATAAATTTTGTTACCCAGATGGATTTAATATACACTACATTTTTTATTTACAATAATTAGGAGTGAGAAGTCTAATTTCTTTATCTGTCAAAAAAACAAAACAAATGAGATTCAATGTAAGTTTTTAAAACTAGATATTTGGCTTATATAGAAATTAATATACACAAAGCTTTCAGAGCATATTTAAGAGAACACTGAAAGTGGTGGCAACATAGAGACATATTATAATGTTAAAACAGAAATGTTCTAACAGTAAAAACATAGCAAGTACTGAAAATAAAAAGATAAGTTATTAAATCTACTTTCATGTTACAAAATGACAACTTTACAAACACTTATCTAACACTGAGGACAGCAAGACTCTGGTTAAGCAGAATATGCTCCAAGATGCAGGTTACAATAGAGTTTAACAGCCACTGAAACAGCTTAGCAATGAGGAATGCAGCACCTCGGCTCAAATCCGAACATCTGTGTAACTCTGGAAAATACTGGCGTATCTCTGCCTGTTTCTCTTTAAAACAGGTCACTGTTATGAGATCCAGAGGTTGTCAGGAGTGAGATGATGCATGTAAGATGCTCAGGAAGGGGCCTGCATGCAGTAAGCGCTAGGAGAGGGATCACCACTGCAAATTCTCCCCCGCCCACCCACCCCCTGCCACAAGACAGATGGGCTTGGAGAACTCGGCAGGGGAGGGAGGGGTGGGGAGTAGGGAGGGTGGCAGCTTTGCCTGCCAGGGGCAACTGTCTGCCAGCGGTGGGTACTGTCTATAGGGGGCTGTTGTAGGCAGCTGAACACAGGTGAGTACGATTCAGCCCATCTCAGGGATTGGATGCTTGCTGACAGGCAGTCCAGGACCACACTCTCAGACCTGCACATATCTGAGTGCTCCAGCCACGGAAGAAAGCACGGGGAAGTCTATTTCACCTCTCCTAAATTATACAATTAGAAGGGAGACTTCCACTTTGTAAATATTTGGCCTGGAAAGAGCAATGGTCCGCCCTGGCTTCTGTCTGGTTCGCTACAACTCATATACTTTTAGATGAGCCTAAGCACAAAAAATGAAGATGATGATACTGTTGACAGGTACTGCTTAGCGGGTGTTTCTTTTGGATAATGGACCAGGCCCTTCAGTTAAACCCTGTGATGAACAGCATTATCAATCCATTCTAAAGGTGAAGAAACCACGCTCAAGTGACAAGCCCAGAATAGCAGTGCTATAGACTGGACATCGATGTCCCCCAGATTCAAACTAAAGTCCCAACCCCAGTGTGACAGTATTTGGAGAGAGTGGCATTATGGAGGTAACTGAGGTTGAATGAGGTCATAAGGATGGGCCCCGATCCAACAGGATGTGCCCTTGTATGAAGAGCCACCATCGGAGAGCCTGTCTGTGCTTCCTCCTCCTCCCTCTGCCATCTGAGGACACCGTGAGAAGGCGGCCACCAACAAGCCATGATGTGAACTAACTGGCACCCTGACCTTGGGTTTCCCAGATTTCAGAACTGCAAGAGATAAATGTCTGTTGCTTAAGCCACTCAGTCCAAGAAGAGTCTCCTGGGTATTTTGTTACAGCAGCTTGAGCTGATGAGTGTACACCTGTGAGTACTGGGACACGCCCAGGCAGGGTGATCCTCGACCCCCACAAGGCCTCAGTCTCTGGCAAAATCGGAGAGTGTCACATCCACTGATTCTTGGATTGATTTGCCTCAGCTTATGTGATACAGTGTTGCTGGAAAAAGTCAGGAGTTGTCCTACAGACACACGTACAGGCATTTCCATAGATCAGGACGGGTGGCCACCCTTGGACTGGAGTCAGATGGCTCTTGCACGAGGTCTGGTGGCAGCATCTCGCAGCACCCTCTGGTGGCCAGCCTGGGCCACACCATCAGACACAGAAGCGTCACTCCTAATCTTGCCACCAGTGCAGGAAGTATTTGAAAGTTGCTTTTCATGTATTTAAATATGTATTTCCATGTATTTAATCACTAGTTTTGGGATCCCTGTCTCCATCTGTTTTCTGCCACTACTAGTTTGATGGGAGCATTCTCCTGCAGTTAAACCTCTTACGTTGCTGGAAACAGAAGCAAAGCAACAGAATTTCAGCAACTGCTAAGAAAGGCATCTAGAGGAGCCAGGAACACGGGGATGGAGGAAGGCATTTTTAAGACCACAGCGATAGAAACAGCAGTGGGCTAAATCATGGGAAAACGGGAGGTGTGTTTAAAATGGATCCAACTGAACTCTCGCACTGTTAGTAAAAAACAGAGATGCTGTGAACAATTGGGAAGTGTGTCCTGAAAATGTGAGTGGGAGTCCTCCCATCTTTGTGGATGGGGAGAAAAGACACTAGAAGAGAAATGCCACTGAAGAGGAGTCCAGGTGCCATGTCATTCACTCTTGTTTCCTAGAGCAGGGACGCTTAGCCGATTTCACCAAGCTGATGAGAAGGAAGAGAGGCCACGGAATGATTTCACCATGCTTCTGTGTGACTGGCAGGCCTAATGGGCAGGAAAAGGCCAGTGTCATGGAGGCTACATCCCAAACAGCATTGCCACAGGACAGGCACCATCAGCATCAGAAATGCCTCAAATCCTTCAGTTCTTCCATCTACTTTGCCTGTTTCTTGCTCAAAATGTCACATGCAATAAGAGATCCTTTTGACAAAGACTCTAAAGCTACAGGTCTTAACAGAAGTCCAAGACTCACTGGCCCCATGGATTCTCACTACAAAGTACTAGGACAAAATTATGGGACCATAGAAAGAAACTGGGCAATAGTCTGGTTGGTTTTTTTTTTTTTGGCCTTCTCTTTCAGTCACAACAAACCACTCAAAGCACTGCATTGGGCAGCAGCCAGGTGCACCCTGGACTTCAAAGCCAGCTTCCCGACAGCTTTTAATCCATGAGTCTCCAGTTTAGACTTGAGATGCAACTGATGTGAATAAAGAACTGGGAGCCATGGTACGTGTGTCAGTGGTAGCTTATATAAATAGCACAGGTGTCACCAATAGCAAACAGTTTTCAGCTGCACTTATGGTTCACTCATAGCCACCGGACTGCACCCAGAGGATCTGCTCAGTGCTGAAACCCAGACCCCAAGAGGTGCTGAATGTGACAGGCACATGAGCTGGGGAGCAATACAGAATCTACCTACCTGTCTACATTGGCTACAACTTAAGAAAGTGAACCTTGAATCTGAAAGAGAATTGATGGCTGTAGGGGAAAGGCTGCTTCTGTGGCTCTGGTGGGGGTGGGGCAGGGGAGCAGTTAAGAACTGTGAGCAGACGTTTGGAGGAAGGGAGACTCTAGCCAACAAAGGAGAACCTTTCCGACCACAAGGATGGCCACCCCAGGAAGCATGAAGCCGAGGCTGGATGAGCATCGGAGATGCTGGAGAGTGGGCCCTAATCTGGCTGAAGGAGGGACTCGAAGTCTCCTTCTAGCTTGCAGCCTCGTTGCGGTCCAGTGCCTGCACTGCTTACCTGGCAGAAGGACACATTCTCGTAGGGCTTGGCCTGGGCGTGCAGATGCGCCTTGGCCTCTCGCTTGTCGCCATGCACGAGCAGGAGGGGCTTCTTCCTAGAGGGATCAGAAGGATTTCACACACATCATCCGGGGAGTTAGGCTCTGGCCTTGCAAGGAAGGCGACTTCCTGACCACCAGCCACCTGGTTCTGGCCTCTGCGGGGCTTGAGACAGGGACTAACACAGCACTGATCAGGAAGCAGTCACTCACCAGCCCCCTTAGCAACAGGGTCACACACATAACCCTGACCCTCTGCTGCAGCACGAAGGGGTGAAGACTCAAAGAAAAGTCCTTGAATAATGATCTTCTGTGGCAAAAAAGGGCACAGGTGGCCCTGTGTTATGTTCAAGTTCAAGTGGACTAAAGATACATGATGATCGTTGCACAGTGGCATGCTTTTCTCTTTCCCTTCTTTTGGACTGAGCAGTGGGTTCATTTCATACTGCCCCCATATTCACCAAACTCCTACTGCATGTTGTATACCGAGCCAGATCCAGGGTGCAGGAGTGAACAGGCCCAGATCCACCACATGATGCAGATTCACTATGACGGGGTCAGACTTCAATGACACTGAGCCAAGGCACACTGGAAATGCTATTTTCAAATTCCAAAGACAAAACAGAAACACTCTTCAGGAACCAATTAATGGACTTTTAAGGGATCCTTGAGCTTGTCCAGCTAATTCAAAGCAAGATGATCCTTAGAAATCAATATATTTGTACAAGTTCTCCCAACACAACGAAAATTGGACATGAGCAGGAAACACAACCAAGCTACATTCATGCCTGTCCATCACACCACAGAATGAGACTCCACCAGACATGAAGGGACAGTCATCAATTAGAGAGAAATGTCACAGAAGCTCACATCAGGACTAAGGCCTAACAAATTCATGCCCTGCAGTTTCACTCAGATACCACAGGCAGAATGAAACATGAAGTGTGTATTCCAGGTAGGAAAGCCATTTTAGCGAGAAAAAGTCAGAAACACTCCTGCATCGGTCACCTAGAAACACAAACATGTTGCCAGGTCATCAGGTCATCCTAAAAAGGAAAGATTAAACATGGCAGAAGTAGAGTCCTTGCCGACTCCTTCCTGCCGCCTAGCTCCATGGACCACTACAGCTGACAGAGCCTGGTAGCCTGTGGTGGGCACAAGCCCTTCCACCCTGAGCTTTACCACATGCAAGTCCTGGGTGACACCTCAGCTGGCCACTCAGGGCCCTGCTCACCCTCACAGGCTCCCCAGGATGTGTTCAGCCATCAGGTGGAGGTGGGGAGGCTCTTGGTCCTTGACTTTGTTACCGAGTGTCTATATTCACTTGCTAGGGTCTTTGTAACAAAACTCCTGCATGGGGTGGCTTAAACAACAGAAACATGTCGCCTCACGGTTCTGGCGGCCGAAAGTCAAAGCTAGGAGGCGGTGGGCCAATTCCTTCTAGGGCCAAGTTGGGTCTGTCTGGCCTCTCTTCTGGCTCTGGCAGCCTCAGGTGTACTCGGCTCCTCAGTGGTGTTCCATATCTTCACAGCATCTCCTATCACCTGTGTCCACATACCCGTTGCTCTAAGGGCACTAGCCACACCGGATCAGCCACCCTGATGACCTCCTTGCAGCTCCCCAGGTAGGATCATTCCGAGGTGCCGAGGCTCAGAACTCTAACACGTCTTTCCTAGGGGAGAAAATTCAACCCTAACGGATACACAGGGACTGTGGTCCACACTCTGCTGATGCTCTAAGGGTGGCAACGTGAGCTCAAGGTCTTGGAGAAGCAGAGAAGAAGAACAGAAGTCACCAGGGCAGCACCGGGGCACTCACCACTGGGAGGAGTCAGGTCACGTCTACATCCTCCAGGGGGCCATGCACCCATCTTTCCTAAGGAAACCCTGACATGATTAGGAGAGAGAGTGCTTGGCTGAGACACCTCCAGCCTCCTTTAGGTCTGCATCGCCTTTATTTTTTTGAGTCAGGGTCTCAGTCTGTTGCTCAGGCTAAAGTGCTGGGCATGATCATGGGTCACTGCATGATCCTGGGCTCAGGTGATCCTCCCATCTCAGCCTCCTGAGTAGCTGGAACTACAGGCATATGCCCCCATGTCCAGTGACTTTTTAAATTTTTTTGTAGCAATATGGTCTGGTCTTGCTATGTTGCCCAGATTGGTCTTGAACTCCTGGACTCAAGTGATTCTCCCGCCTCATCCTCCCAAAGTGCTGGGATCAAAGTGTGAGCAACCACACCTGGCCTAGGACTGGTTTTCATCATAAAGCTGAGCTCCATGTAAGGAAACAGATACAAGCATGTGGGCCTCTAGGAATGTGCTCGGACAGGCACAGCGGGAACGTGGGCCCTCATGTCCTTTTCCCCTCCACTGTTGGGAGCCAGCCACAGAGGACCACCTGAATGTTAGGGATCAAGGTAGGCCGTGGACCCTGAGACCACTAAGGATGCATTCGGGAGCTGTTGAACCCATTCCCTCCTCACTTTTTCATTTTAGCCAAAAAGATCTCTGCCTACCTAAGCTGAAGACTCTGTGACTGTGGCAGGCATGGCTCACTCTAGAAACTCATTGTTCCTGTTTTCCATGAACTGCGGTTTTGGTTTAGATATTAGATATAATTTAAACTCAGGTCACATTTGGGAGCCTTTAATACAGTACAAGCTTCTTTATAAGATTTAAAAGTATATTTGTAGAATTAGTATATACTTATGGAGAGCTGTTTTCAGCTTTAGATGGTATAGATGATTATCTAGAGTTACCAGAAATGGCCCAGCATGAACTTTGGGCTGGGCCACATTCCTGAGGGCCCAGAGCGTACTTTGGACTGGGCTGCATTCTTTTAGACCGGTTTTAGCTACATTTAGTGTAGGGTTTCTCTACTTATTATAGAAATTGAATTTATTTTATTCATGGAAAGTATTGTAGAATAGGTCATGCTAATGTCAGGGAATCATGTTAGTTCAAGCATGATCAATCATGATATTTTGAGGTTTAATAAGAATACAGCTAACTTTAGAAATTTCATTGTTCCCATTTTCTACTATTGTGGTTTTGGCCTTAGTACAATTTACAGTTTATATTTGGGTTTTGTTTTTAGAAGGTTTATTGCTGATGATCAGCTTTATATATTAGAATTAGGAATCAGAAACTTTTATAGAAGTTAAAATAGATATATAGGATTTTAGAACAGCCATTTTGTTAAGAGATCGTAATCAATTGTTCCTAGAAACGGCCCACCGTGATCTTTTGAGTGGCCCACATTCTTTAGGAACTGGGTTTAAGCTATAATTAAGAGCTTCCATAGCAATTGTGTAAGTAGAATTAGCATAGAATAGAAAGGTAATAAGATTTAAGTTAGTCATCATGGGTGCTGTGTACGCATGAGCTTTAGAAGTTATTGATTATTAGAACATCATGATGCTAGTAGGGATTGTTGCATTGCTTTTGAGGAACATTAACTAGCATAGGGAACAATAAGACAATTTTGGGCTTTGTTCTTCATCATACCTGAGAAAACATCTGGTGGGTGGGGGACGCCCCTCCTACACCTGGCTTTGTGTTCACGTGAAAGACTTGTGAGATTGTCTGTGTAAAATTTGGGGATAAATACCCTCTGTAACTTCCAATAAATGACTTCTGCACTAGATAGAGTCCAGTCTCTTTCTTTCTCCCTCCGTCTCTCTCTTTCTTTCTCTTTACTTCTCCAGAATAATCGCCGACACCGCCACACCTCCCAGGGACCCCCTAAATCTCTCTGCAGGGGCTGGCCCCTCACACCCCCCACCCTACCACCTGGAACACAGATGAGTGAGCTGGAGCTCCAGCTGCCATCCTAGCCCACAACGTGACTCTGAAGACTGAAGTCACAAGCCAGGATGGTGGGGCAGAGACAGAAGGGTGGTGGATAAGTCTTTGAGAACCCTGGGACCCCAATCTAGACCACAAGTATCTATCATCCAGACTCATCAGTTGGAAAAATTAATTTCTGGCTTGTTTAAGCCACTGTTATTTTGGGTTTTCTGTTACATGCAGTTAAACAAGTCCCAGATGAGTATGGTGGCTTATACCTGTAATCCCAGCACTTTGGGAGGCTGAGGCAGAAGGACTGCTTGAGATCAGGAGTTCAAAACTAGCCTGGGCAACATAGTAAGACCCCGTTTCTACAAAAAAATTAAAAGATGAGCCAGGCATGGTGGCACATACCTATAGTCCCAGCTACTAGGGAGGCTGAGGTGGGAGGATCGCCTGAGTCCAGGAGGTCAAGACTGTGGTGAACTGAGATTGTGCCACTGCACTCCAGCCTGGGTGACAGGGTGAGACCCCAACTCAAACAAACGAACCAATCAATGAACCCAACACAAACAATCCAACAAACCCCGAATGGCAAGACTGCTGAGAAATTTCTAACAGCTTTTTATCCACTGTTAATGATGATGGTTTCCACAACCAGATGCCCTAGGGCACCAGCCACACCCATAGCTCCAAGGGCCCTGACCATCCTTCCTAGTGTGTGTTCTTCCCTCCTATCTGCTATGATGGGACTGTGCCCTGTAAATGGGTCACAAGCTGGGAGGGTGACCTACCATGGTGCAATGTCCTATTTGATCACTTTGGGAGACCGAGGAGAGTGGACTGCCTGCATCCATAGGTTCAAGACCAGGCCAGGCAATTTGGTGAGACCTCATCTCTACAATAAATCAAAAATTAGCCAGGTGTGGTAGCGCATGCCTATAGCTCCAGCTACTTTGAAGGCTGAGGCGGAAGAATCACAGGCATTCAGCAGGTCAACGCTGGGGTAGCTGTGAGTGTGCCACTGCACTCCAGCCTGGGCGACAGAGTGAGACTCCAACTCAAAAAAAAACCCAAAAAGCAAAAAAAACCAAACATGAGGCAAATGAACTGCCCAAGACAGAAAGCCACGGCCTCCACAGCCCCAGTAAGGGAGGCCCTACGACGACCCCTTTCCCAACTCCTGAACTATACAAGAGCCCTTTGAGAACGACCTATGGGTTTAGAAAGACGTGGAGATGGCCTTTCCTTCATGTTAACACTAGACATGAAGTTCTGGCATTTGAGCTGGAATCTGTCCTTCCCTAACTTCTGGACCAAGCACAGGGGAAAATGCTAACATCTCTAAGAAGAATGCATGGGATTAAATAGGCCACAGAATGCTGTCTTTCTAACATAACCGATGATGTCTGTATGATTAAAATGGTGACAAAAAAATAGGAAGATGAGTGGCCCCTATCTGAGAATTAGAAATCTCATGTCTGAAGCCCTGTGGCTGATGTGTGGTCTGCCACCCACAGAACTTACCTGAACTCCGGTGGGTACTGTCTCACGAGCCAGGCCACGTCAAAGCAGTAGTTAAACTAGACAGAGAAAGAAGCATCGCTGAGCCACGCCATCCATAGGTGTCAGGGCTCTCTGCAGCAGTGGCAAACTGCATTACTCACACTGGCTGTGATGTTGCAGTCTGAGAAATGAGCCACGCTCTGCCTTGCACACAGGGTCCCCAGAACCCGCAGGAAGGGGGAGACAGGCTCAGGGTACTTGTGTTTGCCAACAGGGCTACAAGGTTAATCTAAAGAAAGGGGCTGGTACACTCATTCCCCTTCCCTGAGGCAACTATGCAAAGACAGACACTTGAGACCCTGGGCTTTCAGGGCAGCCTCTCCTTTTAGGCTGACTTGTAAACTGCTTGGACACAGCCATCTGGGTCTGGTCGGCCATAGCTCACAACAACGATGTCTTGGCAGCAAGTCCTGTGCTCGTCTCACTGAGGAGGCTCCTGGATCTAGCAACTGCTTCAAGCTAGGACAGCACTCACAGACATTCACTGGATCTAGCAACTGCTTCAAGCTAGGACAGCACTCACAGACATTTCCTCTTCTGTCTGAAGACCAGGACCCTCGAGGCCAAGTTACACATGAAGGGCCCAGGAAGAAATGCTTCTCTCAGGACATGGCCACTTTTATGACCATTTACTTGGGAGTCCGAAGCACTCATGTGATTTATCAACACAAAGGGACCTGCTCGTTGAGGAAGGAGCCATCGGAAACAGAATCCCGTATTTTATCAAGTCTAACTAGAGTTGCCCTCACTACTCCATCATACCCCCCAGGTGTTGCCAGGAGATGACCAGCATACTAAAAAGAAGATTTTGGGCCTGAACGTCCAGTGACTTCTTGGCCAGTCCATGTGGCTTCCCTGAATCAGATGCTCCCAACAGTGACATCCCTGAAGGCCACAGAGCCCAGGAATGTGTGCCTGGTACCAGCCTCCGGGCATGTGCCACCTTGGGGACCCTGCTGGGCACTGGACACAGGCCCACTGTTCGTATGGTCCCACAGAGTTAGTTAATCATGTGTCTACCTAAAGGCAAAACAACTGAACAGAAAACTCACCTGAGCTGAAGCGACAAGTGTCCCAAATAGAGGAGACAGGATATCTGAGAAGACAGCAAAAAATCACACTCAGATCCACAACCACAGACCAACCATCCAGGTCTGGTTTAGAAAACAGCAAGCTAAACATTTATGAAAAAGCTAGACTTCAGTATTTCATAAAACTCAAGAAAAAAATGTCCCTAAGTTACTTGATGATGTGTTATCTACAAGGTCTGACAATTAAGTTCATGAACTATCCTAGAAAAAGGGCTATCTACCTCACTGCTGAATATCACTAGGGTCACCTTTGAAATACTCCCCTTGGGAAGCTATGCACCAATGCCAGCACCTAGTCCATCTGTGAAAGAAGTTTTGGAACTTTTTTCTGTAATGACCACCAGAGCTGTCATTACAAGAGTGTCAGAGTTTGAATCAGAGCAACAAACAAAGATTAAATTTCTTGTTAAACTTGTCAAGAGTGGAAGTGAAATCAGGACATGTTAGTCCAAGTTTATGGGGATAATGCTATGTAGAAAACAGCAGTGTACAAATGGATTAAATGTTTTTCTCAGGGGGGAGAAAGTGTTGCCAATGAAGAGAGGTCAGGACAGCCAGTAACGAGCAGAGCTGATGAAAATACTGCAAAAATTTGTCGAATAGTACATCAAAATTGTTGGCTGACTGTGAGAAGCATAGTAGACTAATAAACATCAATAGAGAACCAGTTAGGAAAATCTTCACTGAAAACCTTGGTATGAGAAAGGTGTGTGCAAAAATGGTCCCAAAGGAGCTCTTGCATCACAACAACATATCAACTCACACAGTACTATCTGTGAGGGAGCTCTGAGACAGTAGACAAGTAACTGTACTGGAACAATATCCTCCCATCTCACCTGATCTGACCCGAGTGACTTTTTTTCTTTACCCGAAGATAAAGGAAATACTGAAAGGAAGATATTTTGAAGGCGTTCAGGACATCAAGGGTAATATGACAACAGCTCTAATGGCCACTGCAGAAACAGAGTTCCAGAACTGCTTTAACGAGTAGACTAGGTGCTGGTGTTGGTACATAGCTTTCTAAGGGGAGTGCTTCAAAGGTGACCATGATGATAATTCAGCAGTGAGGGGTGTAGCATTTTTTCTAGGATGAGTTGGCAAACTTAATTGACAGACCTAGTATTCTTTTTCAAGATACAATGCAAAGCTAAAACTCACAACTTCTGCACTGGGGGATGGGTCACCTTTAGAAACTCAACATGGACCATGATGCATACGCTTTCTAGAGTTTTGAATCTCCACCTCCCCCAAGTATTCACTCCAGGAAAACCCCCTCTGGGCCCCTGGAATCTGAGCATGCAAGGCAGAGGCCCCACAATGCCAACCTCATGTTCCCGGTGCTGCTGGGCACCTCCAGGGAGGTCCCACTTTGCACCCATGCAAATCAGATGCAATAGCCTAGAGTGTGCACATCTAAGCCACCCACAAGACGAGGGCATGGCCATCACACCCTCCATCAAGACAGTGCACATGCAGGGACTGCTACAGTCAGGCTCTGTGCCTGGCACACCCCATGTACCACTGTGCTCCTCAGGGCTGCCTTCTGAGGTGCAGTCTGTTATTCTTGTTCTGTAGATGAGGGGGGAGTCCCCTTGGGAAGGAGCCCATACCCCACAGCTAGAAAGGGGCACAGTAGGGCTGAACACAGCTGCCTGACTCCAGTCCCTCTGCCTTGACCCACTGAACTGCCTCTGAGGATTCGAAGTGGGTGGTTCCTTTGCTTGAAGACCCTACTGTGTGACCCTGCCTGCTGGATGATGAGCTGGACATGGGGCACAGAGATTTCCAGGGAATAAAAAAAATCATCTCAGGGAGGTTCTGAACATGTCAGGGAAGACCTTCCTCCATATAGCCCTCCAGCCTGCCGTTTCACCTTTCCAAGTTCCACATCTTTCAAGGGCCACTTGCAGTGAGTTCTTCTACCCCTTACATCACAGTACATGGTAGAGTGCTAGAGCAAACAGCATTGGCTCTGATACTACACCTGGACTCAAACCCTGGCTACCCCAATGGCCAGCCCTGCGGCCCTGGGCACTTTTCTAAACCACGGACCTGTCACCCATCCAAGGACAACCGTGACATCTACTCCCAAGACTGTTCTGAGGACTAAAGGAGAGAGTCTACATAAGAGCTCCTACCATGATGTGACCTCAGGATTTTAGCACCGAGAGTCGGTTTTGATCATGTTGTCATCTACAGCAAAGCTCTGCCTAGTTCTCTAATGATTTCCTTCACCAGTCTCCCTCAAACAAAACTGACAACCGTCAGATATTTCTGTACCTAGATAAGATTCTCAAAAAGGAGACCTGTAGACTTGAACCTTCTATATTCAACATTTATCACATTTATACATCACACAAAAGTATGGTATGTGAAAACATGGTTGACAGTGACCATAATCTATTGTCGAATATGGGCAGAATGAAAGGTCATCTGAAGGAGGGCCATGGCACTGACCGTGAGCCCTGCCATGAGCCCACACTGTGCTGGTCTCTTTGAGTATTTGTTCTTATTTCCTGAACCCCCAGATTAAGGACAAGTAAGTGAAACACAGAGGACGTCAGGTTCCATGTTAACCATCCACACAGCAAAGGCGTGGTGGGGCCAGCAGCCTGCCCGACTCCAAGGCCCTGTTGTTCTCTGCTTGTCCCCTGTAGGTGCTTCCTGGGGGACAAGGAGAGCAGCCATTCGACACAGATCTGAAACACCAGGCGCTCTTTTTGCTTCTTCACCAGGAACCCAACCATGCTTTCAAGCGGGGGTTCTCTTACCTGCCTTGGCATCAGAATCCCCAAGGAGCATGTTAAAACACAGATTGCAGCCACCCTCCTCCCCAGTTTGGTTCAATGAATAAGGGGTGGAGCCTGAGAATCTGCATTTGACCAGTTCTAGGCGATGCTGGAGGTCCAGGGACCAAGAGAACTGCTTTGCTAATAAAGTGTCACTGACCAGACTCATGTTTAATTCAAAAGGCAAACACTTCTAAACACACTGAGCTGACAAGCGCTTTAACTACAGGTTTGGAAAATACCCTCTGGTCGCTTGAGCTGAGTAAACAGTTTGCTGTCAAGCAAATGCACTTGCTTGTCAAGTTTTTTTTTTTCTGAGTAGACAAGACCAAAAGAAAGGGTTCTTGGAGACCATTCTAGGCTGTGCCTCTGCCTTGCCAAGGGACATCCAGGCACGAGCCATCGCCCTGGGACCGCCAGACCCTCTTACCTTTGATGTGGAGGGCACCCGAGTTGTACTTGGGCTGAATTCCTGAGACCCGGGTGAGGTAAAACTGGAAGGGGTTCCCTTTATCCAACATGTCCCAGATGTCCTGGCCTTCCCTTGATGTCTCATATTTGTCTCCGTCCTCCTCTCTGGGCCTGTGGTCCATAGCAGCGCCATGACTTCCCGTACTCTGAGCAGCACTGTCTCTGGGAGCAGAGGGCTTTTCCTCCTGCTTTTCCCCTTGTTTCCTGGACTGCTCCCATGGTGTCTCCGGCTGCAGCTCCTCATCACTGCTGGAGAGACACCAGCCCAGGTCTTCCTGGGAGCTATCCTTCTGCTTCTTGGGAGGTGACACCGAATCTGGGCTGAACTTCACGGGGGACGTCTTCCTCCTGTGTGCGGCCTTCCGGGCCTCTGAGCAGGTGAACCTGGGCTCTTTTATGGCTCCTTGTGGGGCATGGGGGAGGGAGGAGGTAGATGGTCTGTCCAGTTTTGGCTTTTCATCCTCACTGTCATCACTGCTGGATATCGTCCACCTTCCGTAATCACCTTCCTGAGACATGATACTTCTGGAAATGACAGACAGAATATCATTTCCCATTCACCAGGCAACTGGCAGAATGACATCACTGCCCAACGTCCCTGTGAGATAGCGTCTGTGACACGTACAACACTGCTGACCCCTAGGAGAGGCTGGGCACCCACCTGATGTCACTGCCTGACGTCCCTGTGGGATGATCTTTGTGACACGTACATTTGCTGATGCCTGGCAGAGGCCAGGCACCCAACCTGACATCACTGCCTGACATGCCTCTGTGATGACTCTGACACATATAACACTGCTGACACCTGGCAGAGGTCAGGCACCACCTGATGTCACTGCCTGACATCCCTGTGGGATGACCTCTGTGACACGTACAGCACTGCTGATTCCTGGCAGAGGCTGGTCACCTACCTGATGTCACTGCTCTCAAAGTGTGTGTGGAATGGCCTCTGTGTACAGCATGCCAACACCTGGCAGAAGCAGGGCACCCATCTGACATCACTGTCTGATGTCCCTGTGGGATAGACTCTGTGACATGTACAACACGCTGGTACCTGGCAGAGGCCAAGTGCCTATCTGACGTCACTGCTCTGTAGGGTACCACAGGTATATCCCTGAATCTGCTATGGGACCCTGACACATCAACAGCAAAAGTCATGGTCAGCTTTCTCCTCCTCTACCTTGGTCCTAGATGCCTGAGGGAAGGGGTTGATGCCAAACTCCAAAATAAGACAAAAATGCTCATTCTTGATCCTGAAGCTTCAAACAAGTGGAGTTAAGGTCAACTGAAGGAATTTCAGAGTGATTCTGACTCTTCAAATGCTTCAGGTCAAATGGGAACTTACAGATCTATCCTTCACCAAGTGTAGGCACCCACAGGATTTGGGGGATACGTCTCACTTCTTGAGAGAGGCTTGCCCATGAAGTCCTGAGAGGAATGCCCAGGATCACCTGTGTATACACAGCACCTGCGGGTACTTCCACAAGGAGCCAACTGATGTGAACGATGAGTCTCTCCCTGGCCACATCATAAATCAAACGACTAAAACCTGCAGAGAAGCACCGGTACTGACACAGAACAGTGTTTTCTTCTACACTAGCCTCATTTCCACTTTCTTGCTTGGAGGAAAGTGCAGAAAACAGCCTTTCTGGCTTTACCTGCACTATCTCGTCACGGGCAGCACATACTCCATCTATCTTAGCAATTCTGGAACTCTTCTTCTGGAATGGCCATCAGAGCCATTGTCATATTAACTTAATGTCCTGAGTGTCATCAAAATTTCTTCCTTTCAATATTTTCTTTATCTTCTGTAAAGAAAAAAGTCATTGGGGGCCAGATCAGGTGAGTAGGGTGTTCTAATAATTTGTACAGTGCTGCCAATGTAAGCACACAGTGGCAAGTTAGCAAACTTGTCAGACCTCAACAAATGGCGATGACAGCTTGATACGGAGACCCACTATTGTCTGTCCATATTGCCACAGCCCCTAAAGAAGAGCATGGTGAGGGAAGGAGTGGGCCTGCATATACCCAGAGTCCCCGGGAGCTAACAAAGGTGTGCTTCCCCTTATCTCCTATGCACTCCCAGTAAGCAACTTCAAACAATCCTTAACTTTTCTGCAGACTATGTCAATTAACTGAGATCTAAGTCCCCATTTACTCCCTTTTCTTAGTAGTCACAAGTTTGACTAATATAGTATCAAGGTAATCGGTAAAGTCTTATGATTTGTATAACTTGTATATCAATGTAATGTCTTGTGACTCATATAAATTTTACATATCATAACATGTAACAGTGTATGATGTCTTAGGCCATTAACTCTCTTTACTCTATGGTAAGCTTGATTAACGCTTCTGCCGGGTGTTACTGATAAAAAGCTGTGAGATATCTCTGGTAACTGGTGCCAGAAAATGTGGACCATAAGTGTCATTATTGACAAAAATGTGGCTGTGATTCAAGCTCTATACAATGCTCCGCTAGTCATGTAGTCAGTGTATAGGTATCAACAACCCTGAACTTAAAAAAGCAGACTGAAAAACTTGAAGGGTGAGCAGAACCATTTTAAAAGGGCCAGAAGCTCAGCTCTGCTCCCTGGATTCAAATTCATAAATACATCTCTCTACCAGCCCTGTCCCTTGATTTATTAGTCACAAGGGAGAACAGCCAAGGGTTGCTCGGACTATAACAAGTTCTGATAACCATTCCAGAGTCTCACGGTTTCTTTGATGAGTGGACTAGGTGCTGGTGTTGGTATGCAGCTTCCCACGAGGAGGACTTCAAAGGTGACTGTGGTGATATTCAGCTATGAGGTATGTGGCACTTTTTCTAGGACAGTTCGCAAACCTAATTATTGGAACTCATACACTGAAGGAGGGAAGGAACCAGTACCTATGCCTTCTGGAGTTTGTCCTCTGTGTGTAGGGTGGAAGGGGGGACACTTAGAAATATTTATGAGGGGAGTCACCGCCTGTATACTGGGGAAACATACATGTGACACAGTTCATGCTGACTTTGGAGTGGGGTTTTAGCATTAAAAGGAGGTGGAATTGGCCTTTTATGTCAAAAAGTGAAACAAAGGACACAAGGACCATTTATGCACAGCCTTTAAAACTGAGTGGAACTGACTTAAGGTCTGCAGCTGTTTCTCAATAAAGGATGTTTATAAGACTTCCGTCTTCTGGCCTTCTAACTGCAGCTACAGCAGGACACAAGATGGGCTGTTGCCGAGTGTCTGCCGATCCAGAAGTGTTCTAGTCATAGTTGAAGGTGTTTTTTAGGAGTTGGTTTCTGTTTAACTATAGGAAAGAAAGCTTAAGGCAAACACTGGGATTCATGACCAATCTCTCATCCTGCTAGTCACAGGATCTTGTTTT
This sequence comes from Carlito syrichta, assembly GCF_000164805.1. NCBI lineage: Eukaryota > Metazoa > Chordata > Mammalia > Primates > Tarsiidae > Carlito > Carlito syrichta. The sequence goes on from NW_007245929.1 coordinate 35,506, forward strand.
TGCCTTATTTTAGCCCCAGAGAGCCTACTTTGTGGGGGTATATTTTAACAATGTGATACTTTTAACATTCTAGTTCAGGACTCAGGAGCAAGTGACAAAACTGGAGTGTGTACACAGATGAATAAAAGCATGTTTAAGTTGTTGCTGTTTTCAAGAGGCTGACTGGGTGAGGCTAGGGAGCACAAACCCAAGGCAGACCATTGGTGCTCAGGACCCACCTCCAAAAGCAGGTCTGACTGACATCAGATTTGTAAGTGAATACACATGCAGATGTTTCCAGCTAAAATAAACTACTTCTGAGGTATCTGTCACTTTTCACAATGCCTCACTTACCTGACTTTCTCAATTAACTGCTCTCAAGTCACACAAGGCTTCCTCTGTAAATGACACGTCTAAAGGAGATTTCCTGCAGAGTGCATTAAGACAGCAATTTGGCCCACTCCTCATGGCTAGGGTCACTCATGCCCATCTGGCATGGATTCTATTTCACAGCCAGCCTCAGGGACTGCAGGGGGGTGGGACCACTTGCTCCTGTAATAGAGACTCGACTGTCTAGGTTTTTACAGTGCTCATGTCTACATTCTAGCAGTTTTCTCCTCTGTCCAGTCCACTTCTAGGGATTGTTGGAACTTGTAGGGTAGATATTTTCCCTAAATTGCTTCTAACCTGCTAAGGTTTAGGAAACCAGGTAACTTGCCAGTTGTGGCAGCTCACACCTGTAAGCTTAGTACTTTGGAAGGCCAGGAAGGAGGATCACTTGAGGTCAGGAGTTCAAGACCAGCTTGAGCAATACAGAGAGATTCTGTCTCTACAGAAAAAAAAATTTTTTAAGTTAGCTGGATGTGGTGTCTCGCCTGTAGTTCCAGATTCTTGAGAGGATGAGGCTAGAGGATCATGGATTGCTTGGACCCAGGAGATTGAGCTGCAATGAGCTGATTGTACCACCGCACTGCAACCTGGGCAACAGAGCAAGAAGACTGTCTATATTTAAAACAAAACAAAAAAAGAGAAAGAAATGAAACTAGATAACCAGCTTGTTAGAATTGTATTGTTATAGTAAAATGAGAGATTCAGAGTGATTTACTACTTAACACTTACTTGAACAGCTCAGACGTCTTCTTAAAAATTTATTTTTATCCTTTTGGGTTTTTTTTTTTAACAAAAACAACTTAGTCTGTAGGCTGCTGAATAGAGGTATTTAAGCTGTCATAATTCACTTTAAAGGAACTATTTTAGTGGCTACGGTTTTGTGACTTTAAAGTTATTTAAGAACAAAAGAACCACCTTAGGAAAAACAACTCTGAATGTCAGCTCCCACTTCCTCTGAATTCTAAAATAGCTCTACAGCAAGGCCATACAGAATCTTCTACAGCAATCCTCAGGCTGTTCTCTCTAGGTTCCATTCTAAAGCAAATAGTGGTCTTCAGAAAGGGTTCAGCTTCCAGCCTGAGAAAAGAAGCCATTTACAGACTCTTAGAAGGCAATTACCATCTCTTCTAAGGTGAATAACAATTGCATAGCTTGGATTATATATACATAAAATGGAATTCCAAAACCCTGAGAATTCAGTAGGTAAAATCTTAGGTAGCTCTGTGAACTATTTAAAGAATTTCTGAAGTTTTTAGTGTTCTTACTATCTACATTTTCTTAAACCACATGGGTGAGGGATTCCCTCCAACAAAGTAGGACAAAAATGGGTAGAAAATGAAATAAAGCCTTGAAAAGGACACTTCCTAGAGAACAAAGTCACCTTTTTGGTCTGTCTCCATATGCAATTTAAAATAGGCCTGCAGACACTGAAAGATGGTGGCGCGCAGTGAGACTCAACGGTGAGCACAGTGGCTACAGAATCTGAGAATCAGATTGCAGCAAGGAGGCAGGGGTGTGGCAAGTTTTATAGAAATTTAAAGCGACCTGTCGATTACCTATTGGTCAACAGGTGAAGTATTTTTGGGATTGGCAGGGGCTTTCGCGGGCGCAGGAACGGTGGGCTTTGTTGTGGAAGAAGAACCGGGAAGGCCTTGTCCGAGCCTCTATGTTAGTTTGTCCGGGCGCCTTCTTAGGCGGGAGCGCCATTTTAGGTGGGGGCCACGCCTAGGCTTAGCCTTTGGAGGGGGCGGGTTCCTCGTGGCTGGCTGGGGCCTTTCAGACACTCAAAAATAGGCCTGAAAGTTATCAGTTAAAGGCACATAACCCAATACATTTTATGGGATATACACTGTCTCTCACCGTTATGTCTAGCAGGTTGCCAGTCTCTGTAACATCAAGGCCCAAAGCCTGCTGAAGAGGTTGGCGGTTAAGACCAGGTCAACAGAAGTTTACTCTGCAGAGCTGGCTCTGGTCCCCAGGATCAGAATCTCACCCTCACGCAGGCCCAGGTTCCCTGCACTCAGAACACTTTAAATCAAGTCGCCATTTTAAAAAATGGGACCGAGAATTTCCATGTCAGCTTTTGAGACACGGTTTCAGGCCCTTTTCTCTCTCAGCCCACATTTTAAAGGTTTATTTTTCTTTCTAATCGAATTGGGTACCTGCTTGAGAAGTTCCAGGGGCTGAGAGACCCCACGGCAGAAATCTGGAGACCCCCACGGCAGAAGTCTCCATTGCTCACAGTCAGGACCAGTCAGCCAGCCCTCCGGAGGACAAAGATTCCAAATGACCATATGGGAGCAGATCTGCTCCCTGTGCTCCTCCCAAATGCTCATCATTTTACGCCTCCCCTTCAAGTCCCCTGTCCTCAGCCTAAAACTCTAAAGTGCTTTCTCTGAGGCACAAGCGTGGCCGTTTCCTCATCTGCCGGCTTTTGGAATAGTCCCTTTCCTCAGGATAAAGTCCCCTTCTTTGGAATAAAGTCTCCTTTCTTGGACTGCACCTTGCGCTTGTTTGTTTCGGCCTGCAAGTGACAAGCAACAGAACTTGCAATCAGCAAGCCCAAGTCTAATTACACTTTTTGTCAGTGGTGCCTAAAGAATGAGAGAACAGATCACAGGGGGGCTGATTCACAGTCCTGCCTTCCTTCAGGATAGTGCTTCCCAAAGTGGAGGTGACTGGGACCTGATATTAACCAGTATTGCATTATTAAAGCACCTCCCTTTCCCATTCCAAACCAGCTGTCCACTTCAGTGAAGGAGAAAGGTGCTGCACATAACAATGCTTTTATCTTGCTTTTCAACAGGTCTAGGCTCTTCCATAGGCACCAAGGCTTTTGTTACCATTTACGGAAGGCAGCTGACAGCTCCATTCTATTTAAATAGTAAAATAAAGCTTTCTTTTAAAAAAGATTCTATATAAAAGTGAGAAGACTCAAATAAAACTATTAAGCAAATAACAGCATATGTGTTAAGAGAATAATACATCGGGGAGGTGGCAAGGAATCTGGCAAACACTGCACGAGAGAGTGAAAACCTAGGCCTCCCAAATGCCAGAGCTCTGGGCATTCACTGTCAGAGTTCTCGTTAAGGACTTCAAAGAAAGCTGTGGATGTGGAAGGGTACTCCATCTGGGGCTGCTGATGCTCCCTCTCCCCCACTATGCCAGATCAGATCGAGGTTTCTTCTCCTAGAGTTTAAAGACCACTGGGGGCCTGGACTCCTGTTGAGGCCCTGTGGCGGGCAAACACAGGCCTCAGTGTCAAACCCAGTTGTGATAAGGAGGTAAATGTGCACTGGGACAGCTTAGTTAACTGCCAAGCCCCAGTCCCACCTTCTGTTAAATGAGTACCATGCTCCCCTCTCAGACTATATTCACTCAATAACTTACTGAGCAGCTACTATGTCCCAGGCACTGGGAATGAGTCAATAACACACAGCTTCTGCCCCAGCAGAACTCAAGGTCAAGATGGAGGGACAGACCCACATGTAATAAACTAAAAAGCCAAGATGACCAGACATTCATTACAGCTTACAGCATGAGACGGAGAAGCAGACATGCCTTTGCTTTGGAATATTTTCTGAAGAAGTAACACTTAGGTGAGACTCAGAGGATGGAAAGGAATCAGCCAGGTAAATGATGGGGTGATATGCATTCCAGGCTGAAGGACCCCAACCTACAAAGGCCAGGAGGTGGAAACTGGGTCATAGAAGGGCTTAAGCCTGCAGGCAGTGGTCCTGGATAAAGGGGATGGGCAGACGCAGCAAAGCTCAAAGAGCTGGACTTTACTCTAATTTTACTCTAAGAACAATGGGACACTACAGAAGGCTTTAAGAAGCAGAGTCCGATTTCGTTTACTTCTCATTTTTTCTAGGCGAAGTCTGACTCTGTCGCCGAAGCTGGAGTGCAGTGGCAGGATTAGGGCAGCCTCCACCCGCTGGGCTCAGGCGATCCTTCCGCTTCAGCCTCCGGATTAGCTGGGACTACTGGTGCGCACCACCACGGCTCGGCTAATTTTTAACATTTTATTGTAGAGATACGTCTCGCAATGTTGCCCATACTGGTCTCCAACCCCTGGGCTCAGGTAATCCTCTCGCCTCGGCCTCCCAAAGTGCTGGGATTACAGGTGTGGGCCACCGCGCCCGGCCCCCGATTTAGCTTTTAAATATTACGTTCGCTACTAGTGGGCGCGTAAAATGGTTTGAGGAGACAAAAGTCAAGAGGAGGCTCCTGCAGGGCTGGGGGCGATGGGCTCGGAGGGCAATGCCGATTCCGGGTAAACCGAGGACGCGGCAACAGCTGCTAACTGCTCCGCGCTCCCCCGGGCCCAGGCGGGGGTCCGAGCGACTTCCGTGGTAGACCCTTCTTGCCCCGGAATGCTCTGTCTTGGGGACCCCGGGCGCCCGTCAGTGGGGACGCCGCGCACGGGATCCCCCCCCCAGTACCAGCACGTGGCGGGTGCCCAACACGCGGGGCTTTGCCCGCCCCTGCCGAACCCGCCCGCGCGTGGAGAGGCGGAGTCAGCACCGCGCGGGCGGCCCCTCGTCCCTCCCACACCCCTCCCTGGCAGGTCTCCGTTGCGTCCTCCGCTGGTGCCACTCCTGGAGGACGCCAGGTCCCTGGGCGAGGGTACCCTGTGCGGCGAGTCTCGGCGGCGCCACCTCCAGCCCTGCCAGATGTCCAGAAGCCCGCGCACCGCGACCAGGCCACGGGCTGCCTGGCTCGCGCTAGACCGCCGCGGACGCGGACACCTACCTGGGGCACGAAACTGCCGCCGCCTCCGACCCGCCCTCGGCGCCAACGCGCATGCGCGCTGTTCAAACCCCGGACGCGCGCCCCGGGTCCCGCCCCTTCCCCTTCCGGGAAGCCCGCCCCTGGGTTCTGAAGACCGCGGGTGGCAGAGGGCTTGCGGGTGCTTGCTCCGTAGGGGCGGAGGGCCGGAGGGGCAGAGGGGCAGAGGGGCGACTGCTTAGGGTCACCTCCTGGAGACTTCTTAAAACGAGAGCCGGGCCGGGCACAGTGGCTCACCCCTGTCATCCCAGCACTTTGTGAGGCGGAGGCGAGAGAATGGACTGAGCCCAGGGATTCGAGACCAGCCTGGGCAACTTGGAGAGCCCTCGTCTCTACAATTAAAAACAATCAAACAAACAAAACAAAACAGTGGGAAATAGGTGTTTTCTAGCTTCTCTCTTGGTGAATTAGCAAGACTCATGCTCTTTACGGGGAATCTCCGAGATGGCTTGAGGCAGCCGTGCTTGTTTGAAATGGAGCGAGGATGGGCTGAGGTTAAAGGACTGAGGTCTGTGTCCTGCGGGCAGCGGGCTCGCCCGGGGCGCAGACTTTAACACCTGCTGTGAAAAAGTTAAACAAGGCCCCATCAGACTCAGAACCTCGGATGTCTGTTTCTTCTTTGAAACAGTTGTGTTCTTTTCAATGTCACTGATTTGATTGACCCATTTGCAAAATGGAACTCTCTCCATGTTCCTCACCTTAACTAAGAATGTTTGCTAGGGAATTTGGGCTCAAAGCTGTTTTTACGCTGTTTATTCTTGGATTTTCTTTCAGATCAGCCATCTTTCCCAGTAGACTGAATGAAATAAATCTGTGTAAGCGCCTGAGAGCTCATTTCTTTCGTTTATTGAAGGTCTGCGGTGTGCCAGGCACAGTGCGAGGTGCGGGGCGTCCAAAGGACGAAACTGACGTAGTAGATAGCCTGGGACTCCGACCCCGATGACTTGCTGATGTGAACCTGAGTCCTGGACTTGGCTCGTCTCGTTGCGTCCTTTTTATGCTTTGCTCGCACTCTCTTTGTGTTTTCAGTAATGTTTAGCATAGTGCCATAGATCAAAATGATAAAGACTAATTAATGCGAGATGGGAGGACAGTGAAATAAATGATAAGCCGGGACACATGGAACCAGGATCCCGACGCCGACCAACCAGAGGAAGGAGCCGAGTGCTGGGGGCGGGTCTGGGAGTCGCCCCGCCCTAGGCAGGAAACCTTACTCAACAAAGGCTTTGGCCAATAGCATTGCGGGCTTAACAAGAGTAGCTCGCAGGTTGTCCAATGGGAGGAGACGTTGGTGTTGCGCGGCGAAGTTCGTCGCCTCGAAACGCGGCGGGCGTGGCCGCTGCTGGCTACAAGCAGGCTCCGGCGGTGGAGGTCACGGCTTCTGTGGCTCCGGCTCGGTTGGGGCGGTCGTGATGTTTCTCTCTGGGGCCAGGCCGCGGATGTGGGAAGCCAGCCCCTCAGAACACAAGAAGTGGGTGGAAGTAGGTGTCCCTTGGCTCGGGGCTGTCACTCAGCCCGGGTGTGCAGACAAGACCTGGGCCTCCCTCCCGAGGGTCACGGCCAGTGATAGCCAAGAGCTGCAGCTGCCGGGTTCCGGTACCGGGACCGCACTCCCAGTTCTTCTTTCCCCCACGTGGTCTGTGAATGGTAACCTCGGATCTGCGTCTCCTCCCTCCTTGCAAAGCCCGGCTCCTTTGCTTCCCCTTCCTTCTTCCAGCTCTGAAGTTTGGGTAGAATTCATTCCGGTGGCTTAAAGGAGTTAATTTGCATCAGCCTAGCGGTTAAGTGGTTTGCAAGTTTTTAAGGAAAATTTCAGTCTTTCTTTAAGATTTCTTGAGAATTAAAGTTGGGATAAAACTCCGTTTTATTTGAAAAACTATTATCATTACTTTTAGAGATAGGGTCTCGCTTTGTCGCCCAGACTGGAGTGCAGTATGTGTGATTGTAGGTCACTACAGCCTCAAACTCCTGGCCTCAAGTGACCCTCCGCCTGGGCCTCCCGATGGGCTGGGATTGGAAGCGTAAGCCACCAGGCCGGGTGGAAACTCCATTTTCAAGCTCCATTGCTGGGCTGAGTTTTAGATTTTCGAGGTCCAGATTTATTATAAACTAGCAATAAAAATAAGAGAAGAACCAGTTTCTGTCTTAACTAAGGATATTTAATGTTCTTTAGGTATTTAAAGCATGTGATGAAGATAACAAAGGCTACCTAAGCAGAGAGGATTTTAAAGTCGCTGTTGTCACGCTGTTTGGGTACAAGCCCTCCAAGGTAGGGTTTTCTTTATGTGTTTGGTGATGGGGTAGACAATCAGTAGTGGTGAGTGGGTCCTGAGAAAAGTGCTCAGAGCTAGCTTAGGATGTTTCTGAAACAAATAGCTGCTTTATGGGTAATTTTGGAGAAGTATTTGGAAAAGTATTTTGGAAAAGAATTTGACTTTCTTTTTGAGACCTCAACCCAGGGATGAATTAGAAATCTATCACTGGAGCCCACACAAGCATGTCTCACCATTGTGCTGCTGGTTTTTATAAAAAATATGAGATGCTAGAGAGGTGTCAGCTGGGAGGACTGGAAGGGGATGTTGGTAACAGGAGGAATTTACACAGGCGATGACATACCCATGTCTGTCTCTTGGCTTTGTTTAAATTTTTAATATAAAAGTAATACATTCACATAGTCAAAAAATCAAAAAGTGAAAAAGGTATAAAGTTGGACATGAAATCTCCTCCTCCCTACCAGAGGATCCCACTCTAAAGGGGTTACCATTATTAATAGTTTTTTGTGTATCGATCCAAAATATCCTATCTATGACAAATGTATATATGCATAGCCTTCTACTGAAACATAAGCAGACACTGGGTGCAGTGGCTCACATCTGGTATCCTAACACTTTGGGAGGCCAAGGCAGGAGGACTGCTTGAGCCCAGGATTTCGAGACCAGCCTGGGTAACATAGTAAGACCTCATCTCTACAAAAAATCAGAAAATGAACTGGGCACGGTGGCATGCACCTATAGTCCCTGTTACCTGGGAGACTGAGATGGAAGGATTTCCTGAGCCCAGGAGGTTGAGGCTGTGGTGAGCCGTGATCATGCCACTGCACCCCAACCTGGGCGACAGAGTGAGACCCCGACTCAAAAACATAAACAAAAAACAAGTGCACACTGTGCCTACTTTATATTACTTGCTTTTCTTAACAGTAGATCAACCTGAAAGCACACACCTCCACCTGTGAAGGAAACAGTCGTGTGGCGTTTCTTGTGTAGGGTTATTTAGGTTGTCTCCATTACTGCGCATTTCTGAGAGCATTGTTGCAACAAACATCCTTTTTATTTAAGTATATACCCACACATTTATTTATATCCCGTGGGTGTCTGTCTGTGGAATAACTTCCTAGAAGTGTAATTGCTAAATCACGGGATATGGACTTTTCATGAGATACTGGTTTCCAGAAAAGGTGGCACCAATAATGAGTTGAGCTGGGCTTCCTACTTTAGTTGGTCACTTCCTGTTCATTCCTGTCTTTGTGCTGTTCTGCTTACTTGTTACATTCAATATAGAGACGGTGACTTTCTTCTCCTTTTTTTTTTTTTTTTTTTTGAATCAGAGTCTCACTCTGTTGCCCAGGTCAGAGTGCAGTGGCACAATCACGGCTTACCACAGCCTCAACCTCCTGGATTCAGGTAGTCCTTCTACCTCAGCCTTCCAAGTAGCTGGGGCTACAGATGTACCACCATGCCCAACTAATTTTTAAAATTTTTTTGTAGAGACAGGCTGTCTCCTTGTTGCCCAGGCTGGTCTCAAACTCCTGGGCTCAGGCAGTCCTCCTGCCTCGGCCTTTCAAATACTGGGATTATAGGTGTGAGCCACCCTGTGCATTTGGTGTCCTTCTTCTTAAGATGCTGAACTGGAATTAGAGTCAAGATACTGTTCAGAATTAAAAAGTTCAACTGTGACTATCAAGCAAAGGGAACAGGGCTTGGCCTGGGATGCTGCCCCTCGCTCTCTCATTAGATCAAACGGCCATCAGTGGTGACCCAGCTGGCCCACATGCATGGCAGATTGCAAGCTCAGTAAAACCAGGGTCCATGATGTCACACTTCTCCGCCCTTTGGTAAACACATTTCGACTTCACAGTAACAATGTTCATTGATCCACAGGTTGTGTGAACAGCCCAGGTGGGTTTGTGTGTTGCTTAATTACTAAGAGGCTAATCACAGAGCCCAGAGTTGTAGTCAGGGCTGATTCCGAAGCTGCAATTCTGCTAACCCGCAGTTGTTTCAGCTGGAATCACAAAGCAGGTCAGCTAAGAAGATTCAGCCTCTGAAGCATCATTCTCAACCCAGTTCATCTGGAAAGATGTCTCATCTCATGTGCCTTTGTCATTCTGGAGGCTGTTTATTTGGCTTCCATTTTAGAAAGCGAGGATTTCGTGACAGCGACAGTGACGTAGGAAACTTCTGTACCTACACATTATGAAATTTAACAGATTTTTTACTTTTCACACTGGTTTGGGGTTTTGGATTTTATTTTTAAAGCAAATGAACTATTCACTGACTAGATCATTAAGTAGCAAAGTACTGATACAGCATGGAGTTTTATTTTTGTTTTTTTGAGTTGGAGTCTCACTCTGTCACCCAGGCTGGAGGGCAGAGGCATGCTCCCGGCCAGTGCAGCCTCAATCTGCAGGGCTTAGGCAATCCTTCTGCCTCAGCCTTCCAAGTAGCTGGAACTATAGGCAATAATTTTTGAATATTGGTTTTGAGCAGATGAAATAGTTACTGAGTGTAGATCATGAAGCAGTAAAGTACTTCTTATTGTTATTATTATTTTGAGTTGGAATCTCACTCTGTTGCCCAGGCTAGAGTGCAGTGGCATGATCACAGCTCACCACAGCCTTGACCTTCTGAGTTCAAGTGATTCTTCCGTCACAGCCTACTGAGTAGCTGGGATTAGAGGTACATGCCACAACACCTGACGATTTTTTTCATTTTTTGTAGAGCTAAGGTCTTCCGTGAGGTCTCGAATTCCTGGGCTCAAGCAATCCTCTAGCTTCAGCCTCCCAAGTGCTGGGATTACAGACATGAGCCATCACACCTTGCCATACTTATATGATAACTAACATACACTTATGCAGTTACTTACGCAGTGCAATTTATCATATTCCTATTTAGTAAAAGAATGCTTGGGAGTTGCTAGTGATGAAAGGAATGAAACACGGTCTGTACTTCAAAGCAGTCCGTAGTTAGTGTAGAGAGGCTTTAGAAACTCTGATAAATACCAAGAGAGAAAAGAGATCGGAGAACAGAAAGTGAGGGGGACAAAGAGAGAGGGCCTAATTCCAGTGGTAACTGTCATAGGAATCTATTTGTCATTTAGACTAGTGAAGCCAGACCACGCTGATAAGCAGTGTCTAGGCACACTTGTGGGTAGTGGGACAAGCTATGCTCTGGTGATTGACTGGATGTAGTAGTGGTAATGATGCTGGGTGGGATGCATGTGTTGCTCCGTAGGTTCTTTGACTTCACCACAGAAAAGAATTTCGGAGTGAGTCTAGAGTATAGTTTAAGAAAAACTTTATTAGAAATAAAAGGACATGCTCAAGGGAAGGCACAGGTCTCTTAAGAGAAGGGACATGTGCTTGCCTTTGACAAGAAGCTTTACCTCTTTTGCCATGATGATTAAGCAGACCATGAGCTAAGAGGGTAGGCTGCAGGTATCTATCTGGTCATGAATTTTGATGACCATCTCTCTACCTTTAAGGTCACAAGGACCTTCTAAGTAGTGAAAGTTACTGTCTAACTAGATTTGGGCTTTTCTTAGAACATCATGTCTATGTTTTGGGTATTTTGCTACTGTTTCTGTGATTTATTGCATTGGTAGTTCCACATTCCAACCTGCAAGGTCTCATATGCCGTGTACGGATAAAAAGGATGTCTGAGTGCTTACCCTGTTTTAAATTAGACCTGCCTGAGAAAACCTGCCTAACTGCTTCTAAATTATGTTATGTCTGCCTCAGTAAGAGTGGTGTGACCAACAGGACTGAAGGAAAAGTGATGCCACCAAATAAGAGAAAATTCAGAAGAAGTAGGTTCAGAGGAAGTCAGTGAGTTTGTATAGAGACACTTTGAGTTTGAGGTGGCTATGTGCATTACAGGTGCATTCACTTGGTAAATGTGGTATTGAAGTTATATTGGTGAAGATCTGCTCTCAGATGTTACTGCCTCTCTTAGATGGAGGGATCTGAAATGGGAGGAGAGGTGAGAAATGAGGGTGACTCCTTGGTTTCCATGAGGTAGCTCACAACATGAGACCGGATGTTATCACCCAAGAAGAGTACGTGGAGCAGGAAGAGCAGGAGTCTGAGAACAGAATATTAGAATGCTGGCATTTAGTGATAGGCAGGACCCCAAGAAGAAAATGTATTGGGAAGCATTTGGCAGGGACAGGAGGAACCAGAAAAAGCGCAGGGAATTCAAGCCTGTGAAGAGCTCAAGACTGAGGTTGGAGGATTTATGTCAGCTGCTGCCAAGGCTCTAATTCTATAATGTTTATAAAGATCTTGTAACAATACAGGAAAATGCTTGTGTTCTAATATGTAGCAAAAGCAGGTCCTCAAACTTTATATACAGTGTGTTCTCAAGTGTTTAAAAATACATAGGAAAAATAAAGGTAGATTAGTCCAAAAGGTTAGTTTTCATTGGATGGCTGGTCTTTAAATTTTATTCTTCAAAATTTTGTATATTTTTATATTTTCTACTTCAGTCACGTTACTTTTATAATTAGGAAATTAATAAAAAGTGAAGTCACAGATCTCATCATAATAATTGCTTGTATTTGTCTTAACTGTTAGATTATATCATATATGGGACAGCCAAATTGATTTTATGTGCTTAAACTGGGTTAGCCAATGGAATCAAGTTTTGGAGGCCATTAGAGTGTAGCAGATTAGTGTCATATTTCACAGATGTTGATAGAAAAGTAAAATGACCATTACAGCTGTTGTGTGCCACAACTTGCATATGGGTTCAATACAGTTGGTTTCTCATGAAATACAGTCTTTCTCCCACCCTAGGAATTGAGAAGTTGCACTGTGAAAACATTTGATAAAGTTACATGTCCCGTCATTCTTTCTTCTTTTCTAGATAGAAGTGGATTCTGTGATGTCGTCAATAAACCCGGACACTTCTGGTAATATGAAAGCTAATGCTAATTTTAGTACCTTATTTAGACATTAACAAGATGAAAACTAAGAATAAACATAGAGGCTATAAAGCATTATGTTAAGCAAATCTTTTTTTTCCTCATTGTTCGGAAGAAAGGTTTTGGGTCTTTTAATTTTGATTATTTATAAATATAATATGATTAATATAGAAAAGTTTTAAACCACTGAAGAGCATAGGGCAACCCCCTCAGGTCCCCTACCACTGTAGGAGCTTTTCTGTTTTCTTAATAAATCCTACTTTCAAAATAAAAAACATAAAGAAAAGTTGTCACTCCTAATTTCAACATCCAGAGAATGATTTTGGGTTTTCTGACTTGAGCAGCTGGACGGAACTGGCACCTACTGAAATGGGAAGATGAAGGGCAATATTTGGGGACAGAGGGGACCAAGAGTTTACTTTTGAATGTATGAAGTTAGAGAAGTCTTGATCTACTGTTTCAAAGTAATCTGACTGTATGAATATGAATTTTAGAGGAAAGCTCTGTGCTGAAGAAATAAATTTGGAAATCATCAGCATTATGATAGTTTTAAAATCCTGGGAAGGGCCAAGACCACCTAGAGAGATAGAGTGGATTGAGAACTCTGGGAATTCTAGTGGAATTCAGGTGGAAGGTGGTAAATGGCAAAGGAGACTTGGAAGTGGCAATGGGGTAGGAGGAACATCAAGAGTGTTTGATCAAAGACCAAGAGATGTGGATATTTTACCCAGGAGGGTGTGTTTAGCATTGCCCAATGCTCCTGAAAGGTCAGTAGCATAAGAACGGAAGAGTACCATGGGTGTTGGTGACTTAGAGGTGTTTGGTGATTTGAGCAAAAGGAGTTTCAATGTGTGGTGAGGGCAGAAGCTAGGGTAGTGTTGGGCTAAAGATCAATGGGGAAGTGATGAAGTGTGGCAATGTGAGAAGATAAGCCTTTCCATAGGGCCAGAGTGGCTGTGGATCAAGCAATGTTTTGTTTGCTTTTCTTCTTTAAGATGGAAGAACACATACATGTCTAAGCTTAGCAGAATGGCCTAGTGAAGAGGGGGCAAGAAGATGAGAGAGGAGGGAGGGAGACCTGTTGTATAAGGGGACCAGTTGCACCTGTTGTGCAACCCAGAGCATGTTGGATTGACTTTATAAAAATTACTTTTTTTTAGAAATACAGTAAGTCCCCTACATATGAACCTTTGAATTGTGAACTTTCAAAGATGCAAATATCTGTTTGCATGTCCAGTCATGTGCATTTGCATGTTCATGTGTCTGGCGAACGTGGTCACGTATGTGCATCCTCTACAAGTGGTTGTGCTTTGTTGTACTTTGCTGTATAGTATTGTATAGAGAAGAGTGTAAAGTATCTTTATTTCAAGCCCAGGATGTCTGGAAGCAAGCCTGAAAGCAGCAGCCATGTAGCTGGTACTGCATAGTCTGTTGTTATTGGGTGTCCAGGTTCATTTTGTTGGACTAATGAACAAATTAGACTTAATGTGCTTTCAGAATGGAACTCATCTGTATGTAGGGGACTTGCTGTAATTTAAAGCTGAAAAAAAGTTGCAAAATAAAAATAGTACAGAGAATAGCTTGTTCTCTGTATATACCTTTTACCCAGATTTTCTTACTATTACCATTTTATCTCATTTGACTTCTCATTTGTGCTTTCTATCCTCCCCCTTCTCTTTGTACATAACCACAATATGTCTGCCAACTTTATAAATACATATTTACTATATTTTATCTAATTTACTATCTATATTCCAATTTTGTCAGTTGACCTATAATATCCTTAATAGTCTCTTTCTTCTTTTAGTATAGGAATTAGTTCTAACTTTCTCTCATCAGGAATGTTTCTGTAGTCTTTTTTTTTTTTTTTTTTTGGTGCCTTTTTATCACACTGACATTTTTAAAGAATATAAGTCACCTGGGCTTGGTGGCTCAGCCTGTAATCCCGCGCTTTGGGAAGCTGAGGTGAGTGGATTGCCTGAGCCCGTGGGTTCGAGACCCGCCTGGGCAACTTGGCGAGACCTCATCTCATACAATAAATAAAAAACTAGCCAGGCATAGTAGCGCGCGCCTGTAGTTCCAGCTACTTGGAAGGCTGAGGCGGAAGAATCACCAGAGCCCAGCAGGTTGAGGCTGTGGTGGCCGGGAGCGGCCACTGCACTCCAGTCTGGGCGACAGATTGAGACTCCAACACACACACAGAAAGAATATAGGTCACCCCTCACTGTTTTGTTTTTATTTTTAAAGCGCATTCCTCATTTTTTTTCCTCAGTAGACACAGGGTCTCAGTGTATTGTCCAGGTTGGTCTTAAACTCATGGCCTCAAGTGATCTTCTCACCTTTGGCTCCCAAAGTACTGGGATTACAGGCATGAACCTCTGCTCCTGGCTGCATTCCTCATTTTGTGTTTTCTTGATGTTACTCTGTGATTTGGTTGAGGTTATGCCTTCCTGGCCAGAATAGGTGATATGTCTTTCTCAGAGTACCACATCTGTAGGTGCACAGTGTCCATCTGTCTCTCATAGGTAACATTAATTTTTATCATCAGTGAAGATGTTGTCCAATGTCTTTATTATTTATGTTTTTATTTTCTTCCCTTGAAACTAAAAAGTAGACTGTAGAGACATTTTTGAGATAATGCAAATGTTCTTCTCATCCAAATTTCCCCCAAATCGGATCTTCATCTATGATTCAAGTCTGATCTAATTTTTGCCGTAATGATTGCAAAATAATGATTTTCTAATCCCAGTACTTCCTCCCATCAGCCCTTGGCATTCTACTATAAGCAGAGACCTCCTTTCTCCCTTATTTATCTATTAGGTTGGTGCAAAAGTAATTGCGATTTCAGACCTTGAATTTTAAATCATTATAACTAGGCTCAAACACATCTATTATTCAATTAAGAACCATTACAATCAACACATTTTTGCCAAAGAGAAATAAGTTTATTTATTCTCGTAGCATAAAAATACATGCTTCAGCATTCAACGAACTCTTGGAAAGCATTTTCTGCATCCTGCATTTTCCCTGCAAAACGTCAAGATCTTGAAGAAGTGGTAGTCGGTTGGTGAGAGGTCAGGTGAATTTGGCATATGAGGCAAAACTTTGTAGCCCAATTCATTCAACTTTTGAAACATTGGTTGTGCCACATGCAGTCAGGCGTTGTCGTGGAGAATTGGGCACTTTCTGTTGACCAATGCTGGCTGCAGACATTGCAGTTTCGGTGCATCTCATCAATTTGCTGAGCATACTTCTCAGATGTAATGGTTTTGCCAGGATCCAGAAAGCTGTAGTGGATCAGACTGACAGCAGAGCACCAAACAGTGACCATGACCTTTTTTTTGGTGCAAATTTGACTTTGGGAAGTGCTTTGGAGCTTCTTCTCAGTCCAACCACTGAGCTGATCATTGCTGGTTGTCTTATAAAATCTTTTTGTCACACATCACAATCCAATTGAGAAACTGTTGTTGCATAGAATAAGAGAAGACAACACTTCAAAACAATGATTATTTTGATTTTGGTTGACTCACGAGGCACCCACTTATTGAGCCTTTTGCTTTTCACCTTTCCAATTTGCTTTAAATACCGAATGATCTTAGAATGGTTGACATTGAGTTCTTCAGCAACTTGTTGTGTAGTTGAAAGAAGATCAGCTTTGATGGTTGCTCTCAGTTGGTCATTGTCAACTTCTTATGACCAGCCACTCACTCCTCATCTTCAAGGCTCTTTTGTTGTCAAGTTTCCTTTGTAAAACTTCATTAGCAAAACTTCATTAGCATTACATTTGTTAACAGTTCCTGGGCCTAATGTGCTGATGTTGCAAGTTGTCTCTGCTGCTTTACAACCCATTTTGAACTTGAATAAGAAAATTCCTTGAATTTGCTTTTTGTCTAACATCATTTCCATAGTCTAAAATAAATAGCCAGTAGTAATTCATCAGTAAAAAAAAAAGTGAAAAATACTTTAAAATGATATATAACATAACCACTTTTATTTAAGAAGGTATTGATATCAAATGGCAAATTTCAACATTGCAAACACTGCAATTACTTTTGTGCCTAATATCTATTACCAGTAAGGACTAATTAGTTTTTATGTTAATGGTTTATAATTCATTACTGTACTTAATTATATTAGCACTTAAATTATCACAGGTTTGGCCAGTAAATGTCCCTTAAACTGACTCCCATGTCCTTTTGATTCATTTGACTCTTTTTTCTTTTAAAAAATCTTTTTATTTATAAATGTTAGATTTATAGAAGAGTTAAAAAGATGGTACAGAGTTTCTATCTAATCTTAATCCAGTTGTAGGAAAGACTGAGACATGGACAATATAAAAAAAATCCCAGTCAAACTTTTAGAGATGAAAACTACAATATCTGAGATGAAGAGTATGCTAGATAGGATTAACAGCTCATTAGACATTGTAGAATAAAAAAATTAGTAAGTCCCAAATCAAGTACCATAATAGAAACTGTTTAAAGTAAAACACAGAGAGAAAAAAGACTGAAAAAAGCAATCATCAGTGAGCTTCAGGACAGCTACAAGAAACCAAATATAAATATAATTGGAGTCCTCAGTGGAGAGGATAGAGGAGATAGGGACAAAAAATAGTTAAAGAAAAATGGCTGAAAATTTTTCAAATCTGATGAAAACTATAAACCTTCTGATTCACGAAGTTCTATGAAATCTAAGCATAAATTGAATGTGGTGGCTCAAGCCTGTAATCCTAGCACTTTGGGAGACCGAGGTGTGGAGACTGCCTGAGCCCATGGGTTTGAGAACAGACCAGGCAACTTGGTGAGACCTCATCTCTACAATAAAAATTTAAAAATTAGCTGGGCATGGTAGTGTGCATTTATAGTTCTGGTTACTTGGAAGACTGAGGCGGAAGGATCGCCTGAGCCCGGCAGGTTGACGCTGGGGTGGCCAAGAGCATGCCACTGCACTTCAGCCTGTGTAACAGAGTGAGACTCCAACTCAAAAAAAAAAAAAAAAAAAAAAAAAAGATAAAAGAAAAAGAAATCTAAGCACAAGAAACTTGAAAAAAACTACATCAAGGCATATCATGATGAAATTGCTTACAATAGTGACAATATTAAAAAGAAGCAAACAAACAAACAAAAAAACCCCAAAACTTAAATGTGTCCAGGAAAAAAAGATTCATTATAACCAGAGGAACAAAGAATGACAACAGACTTTTTATGGGAAACAGTGCAACTGGGAGATGGTAGATGCATGTCTTAAACATGCCCTAAAACCTGTCAACCTAGAACTCTGTGGTGAGCAAAATATTTTTCGAAAATAAAGGTAAAATTAAGACTTTCCAGCTATACAAAAGCTGAAAGGATTTATTGCTAGCTGATTTACTCTACAAGAGATATTAAAGGAAGTCATTTAGGCAGAAGAAAATGGTACTAGATGGAAATCTGCATCTATGCAGAGGAGTGCAAAGCACCAGAAATAGTAATATGTGGATAAATGCAAAATACTTTTGATTATTTTTCTCTTCAAAAGATAATTATTGCTTAAAGCAAAAATAATAACAGTGAATTATGAAGTTCATAACATGTAGAGTTAAAAATCAATGACAGTATCAGAGACCAATAGTAGATGAAATGGAAGTATACAGATAAAAAGTTTTTATACCATACTTAAAATGGTGTAATATCACTTGAAGACAGACAGTGATCTATTAAGGATGCGTTTCATAAACCAACCACTAAAAGAACATAGCAAAGACTTATAGCCAGAAATCAGGATAAAATGAAATCATAAAATATTTAATTCAAAAGAAGGAAGAAATGGGAATAAGGAATAAATGGAAAGAAACAAATAGAAAACATGTACCAATATGGTAGATTTAAACACAGTCAGATTAGTGTTTTCATTACAGTACATGAGCTCAACAGTCCAATTGTCAGATATTGTCAGAGTAGATTTAAAAAATAGCAGCTTGCCTAGCACAGTGGGTTGCACCTGTAATCCCAGTGCTTTGAAAGTTCAAGGTGAGAGGATCACTTGAGGCCAAGAGTTTGAGACCAACCTGGGCAACGTAGTGAGACCCCTTCTCTACCAAAAAAAAATTTGTTTTTAAATTCCCCAGGGGTGTTGGCACATACCTGTAGTCTGAGCCACTTGGGAGGCTCAGGTAGGAGGATTGCTTGAGCCCAGGAGTTTGAGGCTGCAATGAGCTATGTACACACTGCTGTACTCCAGCTTGGGTGACAGAGGGAGATCTTGCCTCAAAACACACATAAAAGTAGAACTTGATTCTGTGTTGGCTAGAAGAAACCCACTTTAAATAGAGGCCCAAAAAGATTACAGATAAAAGGATGGAAAAACTATATACTGCACTGGCACTAACCAAAAGAAAACTAGAGTGGGTATATTAATATGAGATAAAATAGACTTCAGAAGACGGAATATTACTAAGGATAAGGAGGGTCATTTCATGATATTTAAAGGGTCAGCTAAGAAGATGAAGCATGTATGCTTCTAATTCTAGAAATTCAAAATACATAAAGCAAAATGCCTAATAAAACTATAGAGAAAAATAAATAGATCCACAATGATGATAGGAAATTCTTGCACTCTCAATAATTAATGAAGCAAGCAGACATGGAATTAGTAAAGATATAGGACACTAACAGCACTACCAACTAGCTTGACCTGATTGTCATCTACAGAATGCTCTGTCTAGCAACAGCAGAATACACATTCTTTTCAAGTCTACACAGTACATTTAATAAGATGTCATGCTCTGGGCCTTTAAACAAGTGGCAGTACATTCAAAGTACAAAGTATGTTCTTTGTGATGGAATGATAGTAGAAATCAATAGCAAAACATATCTGGAAAAGTTTCAAATATTTGGAAACTAAACACATTTCTAAATAACTCTCAGATCAAAGAAAAAAATAAAAAGGTAAAAATTAGGAAATATTTTGAATTGAATGAAAATGAAAAGACCACATTTCAGAATTTGCAGGCTGCATTGAAAGCAGTGCTGGAGTGACCCTGCCTCTGCTGTCTTAAGAAGGGCAGAGTCCTGAACTTCACTTTCAGCTGGGGACAGTACACAAACCATAATGCACATGTCCTGCTTTCCAAGGGCTTCTAGTCTTCCTAAAAGCTGGGACCTGGGTGTGGTGGCTCATACCTGTAATTTCAGCACTTTGGGAGGCCAAGGTGGGAAGATCTCGAGCCTAGGAGTTTGAGACCATCCTCAGCAACATAGTGAGATCTCATTGCTAAAAATATAAAAATTTTAAAAAATTAGCTGGGCATGGTAGTGTGTGCCTATAGTCTCAGCTACTCGGAAGGCTGGGGCGGAAAGATTACCCAAGCCCAGGAGATTTAGGCTGCAGTGAGCAGTGATCATGCCACTGTACTCCAGCCTGGGCAACAGAATGAGACCCCAACTCAAAAAACAAAACAAAAAAAGCGGCAGGCCATTTCTGCAGAGGTTCCTTGTAAAAATTAAGATGCATGAAAAGTTGAAGCTATTAGATACAAGTAGAATGTCTGGAAGAAAAGTACATGCTGGGGGAACTTGAAGGCAGTGGAGGAGGGTTGCTAATTGTCTTTATTGCTGATAACCTCACAGGTATGTATGAACAAAAACTGTCTAGGTGGCCACAAACAAGGAAATACATGGGTGTGAAAAGATAAGCTGCTTGTTTAAGGAAGCAGGCTGATTCTAGTATGCATCATTGCTGCCTCTTTCAGAGGGTCTTATCACAGCGTTTGTTCTCTGTAATGTCTTTTATAACGTCCCTCAGTCTACAGAAGAAAGAAATATGCAACTAGAAGAGATCTAGAAGACAGTCCTTCATCTCCTTTTTTTTTAGTTAGAGTCTCACTCTGTCACCCAGACTGGAGTGCAGTGGCTGCTCCCGGCCACCGCAACCTCGACCTGCTGGGCTCTGGCGATCCTTCCGCCTCAGCCTTCCAAGTAGCCGGAATTACAGGCGCGTGCTACCACGCCCAGCTGATTTTTGGATTTATTGTAGAGATGAGGTCTTGTTGCCCAGGCGGGTCTCGAACCCGCGGGCTCAGGCAATCCACTCACCTCAGCCTCCCAAAGGCGCGGGATTACAGGCTGAGCCACCGAGCCCGGCTTCATCTTCTTTTTAAAGTGAGGGATCTGGACTCCAGAGAGGAATAATCCAATAGTGTAGGGAAATAGTAAAATAATGAATACCTGGCATTTGTATGACTCTGTTCACAAAATACTTTTACAGTATTATTATTAGAGATCATGATTAAAGCTATCATTTTTGGAACAATTATCATGTGCGGATCTTTGAAGAGCACTATGCATTGATTATTAAATTTAATACAACTCAATGATATTATGGTGATCCTCATTTTATTTTAAAAAGTCCTGAACCTTTAAGAGGCTGAGTCATTTACCCAGGGTGGCCCAGTCAGCTGGTAAGACCAAAGAGGCCTGACCCCCTAAGCTTTTAGCCAGTAGATAAGTCCTTCCCTTGATTTTTAGTTAGTGCCACAGGTCATATTCCTGATTGAGGCCAATATTCATTCCTCTAAGGAATTAGTCAGTCACTGAGTTGATCAGGAGTTGAGTGAATACACAAAACACAGATCACCAGACTGTACAGTTGCTAGAAGCTGATTTCAGATGTGGTTCGGAACTACCTACATCCTGAGCAAATAGGGAAACAGAAGCCAGGACAGCAGTCAGTGTTCAGACAATAAAGGTACCTTTTCTAGGGAAGGATGGTCTTCCCTGACCTGGGACAGTTCTTCTATGATGTCTCATAGAGGAGAGACTGCTCAGTGAATATCAGTGTTTACAAACTGTTCAATAATTATAATAGGGAGTTTTGTAAGCTGTCACTTCACCTTTATTCATTTATATTTGCATATATATTTTTGAGACAGGGTCTTACTCTGTCACCCAGGCTGTAGTGCAGTGGTGTGATTTTGGCTCGCCGCAGCCTCAACCTGCTGGGCTCAAGTGATCCTTTTGCCTCAGCCTCCCAAGTAGCTGGGAATACAGGTGTGCAGTACCACCCTTGGCTAATTTTTTTATTTTTTGTAGAGATGAGGCTGGTCTTGATTCAAGCAATCCTCTCGTCTTGGCCTCCCAAAGTGCTGGGATTACAGGCATGAGTCACTGCTCCCAGCCCTTCATCTTTCTTTCAGTGTTTAAGGCCAAAACATGTCATGGCAAGTCTACAAGGGACAAGGATCACTTGCTTCAGGTATACGGATCTCAGAGTATTTGACTTTATTGCGGGATAAGTTGTAGAGCATTTTATAGGAATAGTAACAGCGAAGATTGATGCAGCTGTTCTTACTGTATTCTCAGTGCTGTAAATAAGAACTGAACGGGCGTGACCCACTGAATCCTCATGCAGCTGTCTCTTGCTGCTGTTACAGATCTATCTAAAATATGCCCATGGTAAAAACCAGAGAGAAATTCTTTAGACTTTTGTTTTCTCTAGGTGACTGATTGATCATCTTTCCTTTCTGTTTCCTTATGTGCTGCCCTTTTAAAATAATAACATATTTTACTTTCAAACCTAAAAAAGAAAAAGCTTTCCAGGAACCCTCTTTTACCCTTCAAATTTGAATGATGGAAAAATCAAAGAGGTTGATTCATTGTAATGGTAATTATGGCCTGCTTGACTCAGTCATGCTATCCAGTGTAAGTTCAATTGAACAATAATTTGTGGAAGATTAGGTTAATGGTCAGTCGGTGTGTATGCTTTTATTTATTACTATCTAGTCTGACTACTTTTTTTTTTGAGTCAAGGTCTTTCTCTGTTGCCCGTGTTGATGGCAGTGGTACGAATACAGGTCACTGCAGCCTTGGCCTTCTGGGCTCGTGTGATCCTCCTGCCTTAGCCTCCTGAGTAGCTGGGACTACAGGTGTGTGCCATCATGCCTGGATAATTTTTTTGTTTTTTGTAGAGACAGGATCTCACTGTGTTGCCCAGGCTGGTCTCGAACTCCTGGTCTCAAGAGATCCTACCACCTCAGTTTCCAAAAGTGCTGAGATTACAGGCGTGAGCTACCATGCCCAGCTTCTTGTCTGACTTCTTTTAAGCCAGACTGTTGACTGTGAATCATTTTACTTTTCTAAATTTAAATGTTCTTTTTAGTCTTTTAATTTCTGTCATAAAACACCTGCTGTTGTGTGTGTTTTGTTGTTTTTAGCTCCTACAGAACAAAGGCCAAGGTGTAGCAGGGAGAAGCCTTTGTGTATTTGATTTCAGATTTCAGTTGGCCTCTCAGTTCTTTTCTCCAGTCAGGAAACTACATACAAGTTAAGGTCACCTTATCTTGAAATCATCAACACAGGACCCTTTTGTGGTATTACTCACAGATATTCATTCACCCATAAATGTATCTATTTAATTATCCGATTAGATGATATGTTTCATTGTGTGATAGGAAAGAACTAGAAGACACAGATCTTGACCTAAAGACGTTTTCTAAAAATATCATAGGTGCTAGAGAAGATGAAAGAAGTTGTGGTTTCCTTTATGTACAGGTATCACATGAATAGGGTAGACGAGAAGACCTCTCAGGGGAGTGGCATTCTGCTCTTCCTGAACAGTGTGGGCCTGGACTGGTCATTGAAGGATGGATGGGGTTTGGAAAAATGATGAAGCCAAGAGGAAAGGCAGGAAATAAATGTGCAGGAGCTGACTAGCCCGCCTTCCACTCCTGCTCTCTGTGTAGACCTTCCTTGACCCTATGATGTCCACCTCAGGGAATGAGATCTCCTCCTCCCAGATCCATGCTTCTCTTCCTCTAAATCTCACTTCCTCCTGCGACCTGCACACCTGGATCTATCAGCTCTCATGCTCTTACCACAGAGTCCTTCCTCACACAGCAGTCACTATCCTTGGGAGATTTTTACCTCTGCACCAGCGAGGAGTATGGTGCATACAAACTATAAACAAGCTGTGATCAGGTGAGATTTGGGAAGCAGGATTAAGGACTGGTTTGCCTGGGAGGAAGGAAGAGGTTTTAAATTCCAGGATAAGGAATTAGGACTTGACACTATTAACACTGAGGAACCTTTACAGCTTCATGACCAGGGGATGTACATAATTAAAAAATCACCATTCCTGTCATGTTTGATAGAAATAGGTTTTACTGGTTCAAATTTCTGTATTCTACTGAAACCTGTTTTTACTCATTTTCCTCTAATTAATAGTAACACTTGATTTCTTGCATTAAGCTCGATTCTTTTCTATTTCTCTAATCTTCTGCAAGAAGCTGAAGGAAATATTAATCTTCTGAATTTACTTATCCATCTTGCTGTGGCACCTTAGCATTGTTGATGTCACTTTCACCACTGTCCTTACAGTTTTGCTTGTTTGTTTTTTTGAGTTGGGGTCTCTGTCATCCAGGCTACAGTGCAGTGACACGATCACAGCTCATCTCCTTGACTCAAGTGATCCTTCCACCTCAGCCTCCTGAGTAGCTAGGACTACAGGTATGTGCCACCACTCCCAGCTAATTTTTTGGTGTATTGAAGAGATAAAGTCTTGCTATATTGCCCAAGCTGGTCTTGAACTCCTGGGTTCAAGTGATCTTCCCACTTTGCCTCTCAAAGTGCTGTGATGAGAGGTGTGAGCCACTGCGTCCGGCTCCTACAGTCTTTTTATGCAAAAAGAGACTTTTCCCCTCCATGGTCTCCAAAAGTCATAGTCTGAATTTTATTTCTCAGAACTGAGAAGTCCTGCATTAGCCCTTTTAAAAGGCCACTCCATCCTTTTAAACCATAAATTTTAGGCATTTTTAATTCATGGAAAAATTAATATGTGGCACAATGAAAATGAATCTTCTTTTTCTACTAAATCTGGGACCAGGCTTACAGTCCAAATAACTTGGCATTTCTATTGTTTTCTTTTTCTCTCTCCCCAGGGTTATTGCAGTTTCTAATTTGAGCTCACTATGATAGCCAGACACTAGATACTTCATTTTCAAGAGGATTTCTCTGTGTGCATTGACCCTGAAGCTTTGCACTGTGAGCCACAAAAAACTGTGTCTAATGGAACTTTCAAGCAAAAAATTTATATAGTGTTGTTAGACCTTTTGAATATCTCCACCCCTGTGGTGTGAAAGATGATTACCCTCCTAGGAAACTGCTTAAAAACAAAAAAGTAGAAAAGACATTTCTAGGCTCTGTCTCTTTCTGTGACATATCTATATCACACATATTAAGTAGTTTGGACAGTAAAAAAATATGTACACATTATAGAACATGCAGAGAGCCCATATGCCAAGGATTGTTTATCATGTTGGCAGTGTTTTCCAGCTGTATAAAACATGCTTAGATTTGCAGAGTTGGGAAGGATTTGTAAGGATAATGGGTTCTAGTGGCCTTTAAGCCGTGGTCCTCCATCCAGGGTCCTTTGGGCACCCATCTGGAGGGCCCCACTGGATGGGGTGGGTGGGAAGCCCATCTTGCTTCACACTGAATAGCTATTTTCACCTCCTTTACTCATGAGACATTACTGGTTTATAAAGAACCTTCCCTCCAGCTGAAAAAAAAAAAGTCTGCAAATTACTGATGGAATCCCAACTATGCATGCAATTTCTGAGCACCTTCTGCAGACATACTAACAAGAAATGCAGGTAAACATAGGTCTATGTGGTTCTCGAGGCTGGAATCCTAATTTGTAACTACAGTAAAGTGTTTTTAAGTAACTGTCATGAGTGGAGCCATGTACATTGAAGACTTAACCTTGTAATTGAAATTAGAATTCTCTGAACACATCCTCTACTCCCAGGGGACACAGGGAACACATTTCTCATTGGGTATGAAATCCAGTGTCCAAAGAACTAGTGAAAGTCTTTGGAAAGTGGTAATTGTGGGTTTGTATGTTGTGACAGCAGGTGGAACTAGGAGTGGGAACTCTATTTGTAGGCCATTTATAGAGCAGGAAGATGTGTGCAACTTATACTGATGTGTTTGTGTGGCAGAGCTTTGAGGATAGCAAGTTATTACATATTGACTTTGGAAAGCGATTGTATTACTACAACATGAGAGCCAAGCTGAATGAAAACTTCTCACAACCTGGGCAACACAGCAAGTCTCCATCACTAAAAATAAAAATAAAAATTAACTGAGCATGGTGGCACATGCCTGTAGTCCCAGCTACTCCAGAGACTGAGGTGGGAGGACTGCTCGAACATAGGAGGCTGAAGCCACTGTGAGCTGTGATCATGCCACTGCTCTACAGCCTGGATAACAGAGTAAGACACCATCTCTAAAAACAAACAAATGACAAAAGAAACCACATTCTGAAAATGAGAAATAACATCTTCCTATTTGTTATTATTTATTCATTGAAGTAACTTATTCAGTAGAATGTAATAAATGCCTACCCCATGGTAGGCGTCATGTGAAACATTGGGGATAAAACTTGAAACCTGTGCATTACTTTTCTTTACCATGTCTTAGACAGACAGGCGACCACATGGTGACCGTAGATCCTAATAGACTGTGATTGTGTTACGGACAGAGGGCTGTCAGGTCAGAAAAGCGATCAGCTGGGAGAAGTCAGAGGAGGAGGGTTGCCTGAGCTGCATTGGGAAGGAGGTAAAAAAATTCAGTAGGAGAAAAGCAGGAGACTACACATCGTTCCAGGCAAGATGTTTTACACACGCAAAGGTATGGGGTGCATAGGGACCTGTTGTCTTGGGAGACCACCAGGAGGCTGGGCAGGGAGGATGGAGAGGGAGGTGAGTTTCTGAAGGGCCTTGCAGGACATGCCATCTTAGTGGATATACTCTTTGAGAATTCCAGCCAGTCTAGATGCAGTTTAATTGATTAGCTTCTGGCGTTCATAAAACCGGAGTTATGGCTGTGGTCTTATGGGAATGTGGTGGATTAGCTGATTAGTGATGGCTGAGGCTGGGTAATTTATAAAGAAAAGAGGTTTATTGGGTTCACAGTTCAGCATGGCGCGGGCATCTGTTAGCCCTCTGGTGAGGCCTCAGGAAGCTTTTGACTTGTAGTAGAAGGCAAGAGGAGCTGGCAGGCGCAGGCACGTCACATGGTGAGAGCAGAAGTGGGAGAGGAGGTGCCAGGCTCTTCTAAACAAGCAGCTCTTTTTTTTTTGACTCAGGCTCACTTTGTTGCACAGACTGGAATCTAGTGGCACAATCATGGCGCATTGCAGCCTCAACCTCCTGGGCTCAGGCTGTCCTCCCTCCTCAGCTTCCTGAGTAGTTGGGACTACAGGAGTACACCACCATGCCTGGCTAATTTTTAAAATTTTCTAGATAGATGAGGTCAGGCTGGTCTTGAACTTCTAAGCTCAAGTGATCTTCCCACGTCAGCCTCCCAAAATGCTGGGATTGCAGGCGTGAGCCACCACCTGGCCAGCTACCAGCTCTAGGGGGAACTAATAGAGAACTCACTTATTACCATGAGAATGGCACCAAGGTATTCCTGAGGGATCCACCTCCATGACCCAAGCGCCTCCCAACAGGCCCCACTTCCAACACTGGGGATTCCATTTCAGCATGTGTTGAGGGAACAAACTTCTATACTGTTTCACATGTCATGGCTAGATGTCACTTCTAACCCCAGATAGCAGTTTTAGGTACGCTGTCAGGTCTCAGGGGTGATTAGATGAGAACAGAGTGCGTCAGTACTCATCCTTAACCGCTATAGAGAACATGCTAATTTAATACCAGCCTTGTTCATGGGTACCTACCCAGTACTGCAGGATGCTGGGAGACGGGCCATGGTGGAGCAGCCTCTGCCTCTGGGTCCTCTGAAGCACTGAGCAGCTCACTCTCCTACCTACCAACTGTATCACATCCCTTCTGGGTCTCCCCCAGGCTTTCTCCTCTCGCTAAATGACTCCTCAGACCACTGAGCACTCAAGCTGGAATTCGTTGCTTGTTCTTGACAGTGCCTCCCTCCCCACCTTCCTCATCTGACTCTTCATCAAGCGATGTCATTTCAATCTAAAATACATCTGGCCGGCTGCGGTGGCTCACTCCTGTACCCGTGAACAAGGCTGGTATTAAATTAGCATGTTCTCTATAGCAGTTAAGGATGGGTACTGATGCACTCCGTTCTCATCTAATCACCCCTGAGACCCAAGAACTTTGGGAGGTGGAGGTGAGAGGATTGCCTGAGCCCAGGGGTTCAAGACCAGCCCGAGCAACTTGGCAAGACCTCATCTCTACAATTAAAAAAAAAATGAGCTAGGCATGGTGGCGCATTCCTGTATTTCCGGCTACTTGGGAGTCCAAGGCAGGAAAATT
The DNA here is from genome assembly GCF_000164805.1 of Carlito syrichta. NCBI lineage: Eukaryota > Metazoa > Chordata > Mammalia > Primates > Tarsiidae > Carlito > Carlito syrichta. The sequence continues at coordinate 63,140 of NW_007245929.1, forward strand.
GCCTGAGCCCAGGAAGTTGAGGCTGTAGTGAGTCGTGATCATGCTATTGCATTGCAGCCTGGATGACAGAGTGAGACTCTGATTCGAAAAATAAAATAAAATAAAAATACGTCTGGAACCTTCCACACCTGCCACCAGCATCCTAGCAACCATATCTCTTGCTCCCTTTTTTCATTTTTGCTTCCCCCCAAACCTTTTATTTTTAAAGATAATAGATCTTTAAAAAATCTAAATCATTTTGCTTCCCAGTTCAGACCTGCTGCTGACTTCCTGTTGCTGTTGCTACTTCACGAAACCCATGTTACTGACTGTGGCACCCAGTGGCCTATGGTCTGGCCCTGCCCCCTTCCTGTCCCAGCCTTGTATCGCCCTCTCCCTCCTGCTCGCTAGGTTCCAGCCACGATGGCCTCTTTCCTGCCTGCTTTTCACATACTGTCTCCATACCTGGGAAACTCTTCTTCCATCCTTTAGCTGGTATTGTCTCATGGGCGAGGTCTTAGCTTCAATATCTCTTCCTCCAAGAGATCACTCCTTCACCGGATTTCTAGGCCTTGGTTACAGTGTCCCATCTTTCTCTTCCATTGTCCCTGCCACAGTTTGCACTTGTGTGTGTATGTTTGCAGTTGAACTTGTGCAATGGCTGTATTCCCCTAGATAAGTAGCTCCCTTAGGGCTTGGAATCGTATGTTCTCCTCCCCTGTTTCCAGGGCATGATAAGTGCCTGACCCACAGCAGGTCCTAAAAAGTTGTCAGCCATTTAAAGATCAGGCATGGTGGCTTACACCCGTCATCCCAGCACTTTGGGAGGCAGAGGCAGGATTACTTGACTGGGAGTTTGAGACCAGCCTGGGCAGCATAGTGAGACCTCGTCTCTAAACACACACACACACACACACACACACACACACACACACACATTCATTTATATTTAAAAACGGGTAGATTTTTTTTTGTTTATAAATCTTTAACTGCAAATAAGAAATACGTGGGAAATTAAGAACATTATTTCCACATTTTTTAAATGATAGGAACTGTTTTAGAAAAGGTATACAGCTCAGTATTACCTCATCAAAAGCAAAAGTGTGAATGTGGTTATTGTATGATTTGGGGCTATTTTTAAAACAAAGTGATAATTTTTTTTTGAATGGAAATCCTGAGTTATAAAACGAACTGCTCTTTGTATATATTTAGGACTCAGTTCACGAAAGTGTTTAAATTCTTGGCTTCGCTCTTTAAACCTACTACAAAGATCACATTAGAATTCATTTTATCAACGCGGTAAGCACAGTATCCCATCTTACGTTGTCATGCTGGGCTCTTTTATTACGAGAGTAGCAGGAAGCTGAGCCTGGGGCTGCCAACACATTGCGGGTGTATCCAGGGCTAGGGATGGCGCCAGCCCTGTTGTTTATGTGATATTCTCTCCGCCCCTGTCTGTGGGGCGCAATGGGTATTGACTTTTGAGAAACTACTTCTCTGACCCAATCTCCCAGTTGGAAAAAACCCCCGCTATCATGACATCTGGCGAGGAAAAGGGGATGAAAGAAGCATAAGGAAAAACAAATGATGAGACCTCCTTTAGTCGTCCTTCCATGCCTATGGGAACCTGTTAGAGAGAAGACAACTAAACCCTGTCAAGGTCACCCTCCCTTATCTCCGAAAAAGCCCAATGAACCCTAAAAGTGTCTTGTTTACACTGTCGATTGCTGGTGCTGGGTCCATTTGGCATTTAGCAAAACGTCTTTTGGACTTTATGGGTCTTTAGGAGTAAATGCTGTTCATCAAAATTAAGATACAGTGTTATTATTTGTGGTATGTTTCATACTCATTTCTGTTTCTTTTTTCTTTTTTTAAGACATTCATCTCTTTGGTAAATTTTTTTCCCCTAACTTTTAGGTATATTACTTGATGAGTTTTTAAATATTATAAGGAAAAAGAAGGAAGCCCAACCATTCCGGAATGAAATAAGACACATCTTCACAGCTTTTGACATGCACTGTAAGTGTCTTTAAAGTGTCAAAAATGCTTTTGATATATAAAAGTTGCTATTAAGGACCTGTGAATGGGAACATATATACTCAGTGCATGAAATATACAGTATATTTTACTGCATTTATTAGCTATTACCTTGGTTCCTGGCGTGATTTTTTTTCTTTTGTGATCTTAAATTCTTGATATTTATCATGAATTAAATATTACTTACAGTTACAAAATTGTGCTTATGAATTGTACCTATGTACTTTTTGTTTCTCTTTTTGAGGTGGGATCTCACTCTGTCACCCAGATTGGAGTGCAGTGGCATGATCAAGGCTCATCACAGCCTCGACTTCCTGGGTTTCCATCTCAGCCTCCTGAGTAGCTGGGACTACAGGTGCAAGCCACCACACCTGGCTAATTTTTTTTTTTTTTTGGATTTATTGTGGAGACAAGGTCTCACTATGTTACCCGGGGTGGTTTCGACCTCCTGGGCTCAAGTGATCCTCCCGCCTTGGCCTCCCAAAGTGCTGGGATGACAGATGTATATATCATGCCTTTATTATAATGGGGACAGTGAAAGGACTGGTCATGTAGGGCTATAGGCCATAGCCACCTGTGGAAGTGTGGGAGACTGCATAGTTTCTTCTTCACCTCCCACTTTGACCCACTCACGATAGAGGAATTGTTTTCCCACATGGGGTGTGGCTGGGCAGATTACCACAGAACCCCTAAACTCTGCAGATCTCAGGATGAAAAGATTCGTGAAGTCAAGATCCAGCATCTTGGATGTTGTTTTGGTTTCCTTCTAAATATTAATATATCATCATTCTAATAGCAAGCAAGAGAAAAAGTGAATTTTGAGTACTGAATTATTTGGCAACTCACCAAGATGCAGAGCCTAAAGCCATTACTAGAGCATGTGTCTCTGCATATTCCTTTCCTTGACCTTAGAGAATCAGCACAATGGCTGGGCTGGAAGTACCCTTCGAAATCAGCTGGGCTTCCCTGAAGGAAACTATTGCTAGATTCTTCAGTTCCTCCTGTGTGACAATCTCCAATGGCCTAATATGCAAAACCAGCTCTGAATGCTTTTCTCCTAACAACATATTAAAGTTTCACACAAATATTATAGCTGAAATACCAGTTTGTAGGGTTTATGAAAGTAAGTGAATGTTTTATCATTTGTTTTCAAATAGATCGTGGATTTTTAACTTTGGAAGATTTCCAAAAAGCATTTAGGCAGGTGGCTCCCAGATTACCAGAGCGGACCGTTCTTGAGGTGTTCAGGTAAGGCATTGCTGTCTTTACGCACACCCACCTTTTGATGGACCCTTGGCTTTGGCAGGGTCTTGGTTTTGTGAAGAACACTTGCTTATGTGGATTTTTCACCTGGGAATATTTTTATCTCTCAACATAGTGGCATGATCCAGGAGAGAAATCAGTAGTTAGTAGAGTCCATCTACATCTGTGACAGCAGGCTCTGAAGTGGATGGGGTGTGTGCAAGTCAGACAGATGCACAGACCCTCAGTAGTGGTGTTCTGTGGGTCCTTGGCTCACCGCTTGCACCTAGGCAGGTGCACAGAACCCTCAGTAGTGGTGCTGGGTGACTGGGCGCAGTTGTTCCATGGGTCCTTGGTTCGCCACAGAAAGGAATTTCAGAGCAAGTTGCAGAGAGGTTTAAAGTACAGTGTATTAGAGGCAAAAGAAAAAGAAACAACACGATCAAGAGAGAACATGGGTCCTTGAGGGAAAGATCACACGCTTGTTGTTAACAGAAAGCTTTATATAGTCTCCAAATTGACGGTTTAGCGTCCTGTTTCTAAGCTAAGCTTTGGTCACACTTAGCCAGGCGTGGTTTTAGTTCTTAATGTTTTACTCCTAAGTTTGCTTGTGTTAGGAGGAACTTTCGCGATAATAGGGAAGTTACTATTACTTAGTTTTCTCTTAGAGCCCTATGCCTCAGTGTCCCTGGTGACTCCCTACTGTCTTGTTTTGGTCTTTGTAGCCAGCCTCCCCCTATTTCAAGGTTGGGCCTGGGTTTCAGTCAGTGTGTAGTTGTTTAAAAGAGTTATGTCCTGATAAGACAGTGCCTGGATGCCTGACCCTCTGACTTCCTAATGACCTAAGCTTGCCTATAAGAGACTCACCATTGTTATCTAAGCTATACTTGCTGTCTTGCCTCAGGAGGGGTAGGAGAGGACCAGGAGAAAGGCAAAGCTTCCTCAGATGCTTGTGTGTCAACCAAGAACAAATGAAGTGTTATTAGTATTCAGCATGGATGCAGGGTCCATATTTCAGACAGACGGGGGTTACACGTGGCTCTCGAGACAGCCACAGGTCAGGGCTGTCCACTGGCAGCCCCTCATCCACTCACTTTCAGAGCTATCGACCCATGTTGTCATTCACACATATCTGGTAAGTGGATTCAAAGGTTATGGGACGTGGCCCATGTGAACTAATCCTGACAACATGGACAAGCGACTTAAAAGCAGCATCTGTTAGGAAGCTGCCAACTAGAGGTGGTAACAGTGTGAGCATGTGCTGGAGTGAGGACACAGCGGAGCTGTCTCCCCTGACTCCTAGCACAAGCCCTTCCTCAGCCATGGCCAAGTGTGTTCATTCAGCCCAGCACACCAGCAGGAGCCAGAAAACCCAAAAGAACAGAACCTCAGAGAAGACAGAAATGCATTTTTGTCTCACATCAGCATCGGCAAACCAGGGCTGGAGGATGACAACATGGCCAGGAAGGTTCCAGACTCCCCTTTTGTGTCACTCTGTGTCCACACCTGCCTTCCTCCTGCTGCAAGGTGGTCATTTGAGTTGCAGGGTCGGATCTGAATTCTAGCTACTCAGGAGGAAAAGGAGGCAGAAGCTATGCCCCTCCTTTTAAGGCTATGTGTTGTTATTCCTACTTGTGTCCCAGTGGCCAAAACTTAGTTCCAAGGACACACATAGCTGTGAGGGGGAGGAGGGCTTGGAAAATGCTATCTTTGCTCCAGGCGGTCATATGCCCACTAATTGAGGTTCTGACACTGAGGAAGAAGGAAAGAGATGGATATTGGGGGACATCTGTCAGATGATCCCCTTTGGGATGAAAGTAATTGAGTAAAATATGACCAGAAGTCTGTTCCATGCCATAGAAATTATCAAGCATGTTGTGTGAGTAAAGATTTGTGCTCATCATTGTGAGCAGAGAGTCATGTATGAAATGTACTTGCTGCACCCTTCGTGAGCCAGATACTGAGTGAGCTATTGGGGAAGAGCAAAGAAGGTAAAGCCAGCATGCAAAGTGCTACAGGACAGTATCACTCCACTGCTTCTGTACAACAAATCCTTGAAAGTACAGTACATCTTTGGACTGGGCATGGTGTCGCATACCTGTAATCCCAGCACTTTGGGAGGCAGAGGCAAGAGGATTACCTGAGCCTAAGGGTTCAAGACTGGCCTGGGCAACATGATGACACCTCGTCTCTATAACAATTAAATATGGCTGGGTGTGGTGGCTCAAGCCTATAATCCCAGCACTTTGGGAGGCCAAGGCGAGAGAATTGCCTGAGCCCACAGGTTCGAGACCAGCCTGGGCAACATGGTGAGACTTCGTCTTTACAATAAATCAAAAATTTAACAGTGCACGCCTGTAGTTCTGGCTACTTGGAAGGCTGAGGCAGAAGGATTGCATGAGCCCAGCAGGTCGAGGCTGTGGTGGCCAGGAGTGTGCCATTGCACTCCAGCCTGGACGACAGAGTGAGACTCTAACATAAGCAGATAGATAGATAGATAGATAGATAGATAGATAGATAGATAGATAGAGAGATAGATAGAGAGAGAGAGAGAGAGATAGAGAGATAGATAGAGAGATAGAGAGATAGAGAGATAGATAGAGAGATAGATAGAGAGATAGATAGATAGATAGATAGATAGATAGATAGATAGATAGATAGATAGATAGATAGATAGATAGATGGTCAGGAGTGTGCCACTGCACTCCAGCCTGGACGACAGAGTGAGACTCTAACATACATAGATAGATAGATAGATAGATAGATAGATAGATAGAGACGACAGAGTGAGACTCTAACATAAATAGATAGATAGACAGACAGATAGATAGATAGATAAATAAATAAAATAAAATTAGCTGGGTGTGATGGTGCATGCCTATAGTCCCAGCTACTTGGGAGAAGGAAGAATCACCTGAACCCAGCAGGTCGAGGCTTCAGTGAGCCATGATGGTGCCACTGTACTCCAGCCTGGGCATCACAGTGAGACTTTGACTAAAAAAAAAAAATACATCTTTGTATGTACTTTGTGATGAGATCAGTAATGAATATCAATATATTTCTACCATACTGAGTTTGTTTTTAGCAAAGCAACTATACATAGTTGCTCATTTTCCTTTTATAAAAAGATAAGTTGTCCAAATTTGCTGACCTTTGTGTGCTCAATGGTTTTAGTAAATGCTACTCTGTAGAGATTTTTGAGAAATAGACTTAAACACAGCCCTTCAAGATACAAGCCATGTTTTAACAATGTGTGTGAAAGGAACTGCTTCTTGGAAGGCACCAATCCTTCAAGGAGAACAGTTTTGAAACTGGATATTTGGTTTTATTTTTTAAAAATGATGTGTGACACCTGTTAAAACTTGTCACACCTGCACGTTTGATGAGTTGAATATGGAATTTTGTAACCTGACTAGACATATCTAATGAAGTTGCAGTGGTTTTAAGACACAATTTTAAAAGATATATGAATTTAATAGTTTTAATGTGTTTTCAGGAACAACTCATTGATATCAGGTAAAATGAACTAGCTGAATTTCAGTGAGCCAATAACAACAAAATAATTTTAAACCTTTGCATTATCACAGGATGGAATTAAAAGCCAAGGGTGTCAGTGCTGTGGTGACCTTTCCCATTTAGATCTCTGTATTTTCAAGAGGTATCTACAACACCTATTAAAACCAAGCAACAAAACGTGGCTAAAGTACTCAACGCAGAGGATTAAACCAGGATGTTCAGAAACAATAAAGTATATGAAACGACATTGTTCTTTTTAAATATTATTATTTTCCTTTTTCTTTTTTGAGTCAAGGTCTCAGTCTGTCACCCAGGCTGGAGTACAGTGGCATGATCACAGCTCACCGCAGCCTTGGCCTTCTGGGTTCTGCCTCAGCCTCCCAAGTAGCTGGGACTACAGATGTGCACCACCATGCCCGGCCTGTTTAAAAAATTTTTTTGGTAGAAGCAATGGCTCGCTATGTTTCCTAGGCTGGTCTCGAACCCCTGGGCTCAAGTAACCTCCTACCTTGGCCTTCCAAAGTGCTAGAATTACAGGCATGAGCTACCACACCCAGGCTTTTAAAAAATATTCTTAATGATTTCTAGTGACAGCAAAAATTTATTTGCCATTATCTTTATCAAATTCTTTGGAAATTATTGTTATGTTTTATAATGTACTTAATATATTATAGTAGCACATATGCATATCATCTATAAGTAAATCTATTTGTATTTTGGAGTACATGCCAATGAATCTTGGACTTTTTAAGGTTGTGTGATCAATACAGTTTGGAGACCACTGCACTAGACAACCCACCAAGGTGTTTTGGTTGGCTGAACATGCTGGTTTAAACTCTCAGTTGTATTTTTATAACACCGCAAGAACTAAACCAGAATAAATGATGAATAAAAAGTGTCAGATGTAGTTGTGAACCCAAAAAGGAGAGAAAAGTATTTCCTTTTTGTGTGAATTGAAGTAAGCAAAAGAGACAGAGATGTCACGCTTCACATAGATCCCTGTTTCAGTTGGTGCAAACAATTTCAAGAATTGAAAAAAATGAACTGCTGAGGCTATTATTGGTGCAAAATTGTGTAGTGTTTCTAAGATTAGACATCTGCTTTTTTAGAAGCTTGAGTAGCTTTTGACTTGATTGACCAGCAGGTATGGAGTTCATGACCCAGGTCTACAGTGACCAGAGGAAAACTGATTTCTAAAAACCCCTACAAGAAGGTAACTAGAGAGGGAATATTCTAATTAGACCAGTGTCATCGTGGTTTGAATCACTGAAAGTTTTTATACCCTTTGGTTAAGTGACTGCCAGATTCTTCCTAAGGATATTTCCTAAGATCAAGAGTAGTGTCTCTCAGAAGTACTTGCCTATATTACATTTTAATTTACAAACCAAATCACAACATAAAACCAGCTAAACAAACAACAAAACAAACTCCAAAGAAGGAGACATAGACATGGACATTAGAGAGTTATTTCACTTTATGACTTTTTTTTTTTGAGTTGAGTTCTCAATCTGTCACCCAGGCTGGAGTGCAGCATCATGATTGCAGCTCACTGCAGCCTTGACCTCCTGGGTTCAAACGACCCTCTGCCTCAGCCTTCTAAGTAGCTGTGACTACAGGTGTTCACCACCACACCCAGCTAGTTAAAAAAATTTTTTTTGTAGAGACGAGGTCTCTCTATGTTTCCTAGGCTGGTCTCGATCCCCTGGTGATGCACTGGTGTATCATCCATTAATTCTGAGAGTGTTACAAGAACTAAATGAGGTACTTCTACAAGATTTGTGCATTGTTGCCTAAGTATTTTGGTGATGTTTACTTTAGTGATGTTATCATTAGTGAAAGCAATGTTGTTTTTTTAAAATATATGTTGTCAGGGTTCGTAATGTTCATATTCTGTTCCACAATCATAATCTCCTCTTTTGTTTTAGTTGTAGTTCTATAGTTAGGTGAAGGCAGTTCACCTCCAGGCTTTTTGCCACAGTTTCTACTTAGCTGAAGTTTACCCTCCAGTGGGGATCATAAGAAGTCTTTTCCTGTTGTTGAAAGACATGAAAGTGTTCAAATGTTATAGTGAAGATATAAAGTGATTGAAAGCATAGAATTTTTGAGTCATGCTCCTTTTCTTTGAGAACACTGATGGTGATTATGTTGAAAGTCCCTGTACATTTTTTGTTAATTTCTATGTTAATTGTTTGCCTGGATCACTGTGTCTCTTTCTGTGTTTTCAGCAATATTTGTTCTCCTTTGTGCTGTGTCCAGTGTGGCTTTTTTTCCTTCTCTGTTTTGGTTTTATTTTTCTCTTACATTTTTTTCTTGAACTCTGTCTGCTGATGTTTCATGTCCTTTTGTTATTTTACTGTATCTTGTTATTGTATAGTATGTAACTTCTCCAAGGCTTTCTAGATCTGCTTTCAACTCTTGTTTTATGGAGGTGTTTGCTTTCTTAGGGGGAAACAATGATTTTTGAGATTTTATTTTTAAATGGGTGATTGCTTGGGGGAAGCTAATTCTAACATTTTCCATATAAATTATTGAAAGCAAGTTTTATACCAAGGGAAGTGTTGTGAGGAACAAGTTATACTCATAAACCAAAAGATATTTCATATAAAAATCAAAATCAGGCCAGTGCAGCAGCTCATGCCTATTACCCCAGCATTTTGGGAGGCCGAGGTGGGAGGATTGCTTGAGCCAGGAGTTTGAGATCAACCTGGACAACAAAGTGAGATCCTATCTCTCTTAAAAAAATAAAAATTAAAAATTGATACTTTTTGTTATCTCTAAAGATATCATTAAGTGTTTAATATTTGGGTTTAAAATTTGAGACTCCTTTCAGTGTTTGAAACTCATCTCGCTTTTCCCTTAGAGCTGATAGTCATGACTTGTAGGTCTGTATACTAAAATATCTGAGGTTTTCTCAAAGATGATGTTCCATTATTATTCAGAAGTTCTGTCCACTGAAAGGGGCAGAAGTTCAAGAGAGATCAGAGCTAAATAGTAGTGCTGTTTGTGCTGTGGAATTAATGATATGCAACAGACTGTTTCTAGCAATTAAAGGGTTAAAATAGGAAACATCTTTTCCCTTAAACGCTCCTAAAACTTGTTGATGCCATCTTCTTTCTTCTTTTTAATGTTTGAAAATCTTCAGTGACCCTAGTGGGAAAAGTTAAAACTCTTAACCTGGTTCTCCAGCATCTAGTCTTCCCAACATCTGGTTGGGGGATCTCTCCAAATTCCTCTTTCATCAGTTCCAAATGCCTGTGTTTTCCTTGGCATGGCACTTACCTGTCTCATTACATGAGGTGCATTTACACTGCTTTCTGTTTTCTGTGCTGGTAATTCCTTCCCTGCTCCTTACCTGTCCGTATTTGAACTCTCTTTTAAGGTTCTGTTCAACAAAGCCATTTTTCCCCCTCCATTGAACCATCTTATCTTCTTTCCCTAAATGTAGATAATATTTATTGTTATGTATTTTTCAATCACTTGATACACAAAAATACAGTGTTCATGATGATCTCCATAAAATACTACAAGCTCTTGGAGTTTATGAACTTCTCTAAAATCCCCACTGTCCCTGGTGTGTGACCGTGTGCATTGTAGTTCATAAATAATTGGCAGTCCGTTGTCACTTGCTCCAAATACCCAGTGACAGTAATATTTTCACTTACAGTTTTCTTCCTGGTTTAATTTGTGCCTTGTAAACTAGGAAGGGGCACTTTAAAGTACAGTCAGGAGCTGAGGGCCATGTGTGACTTCGCTTTCCATTTCTCTTTTTCTACATGTGCTTTTTGTGACTTAATCTCCGGCAGTTTTTCCAGCTATATTTTGGGGCCTTCTCAGTTCATGGTTTAGCTCCAGCTCCCACCAGGGAGCTGCTTAATGTCCTCTCTGGCTTTGCCTGCATTGACACCCTGTGGGATCTCAGACTGGCATCTTTCTCCGCATGGACATGTTTACTTCTCCCTGCTGAGGAGCCTCCCTCTCTCAAAGTGAGCATGGCTCTTTTACATTCCCACCATCTGTCAGTTGGCAGAAAGTTCTGGAAGCTGCTTTGCCTCCCAGTCATGAGGTGAAATGTGAGCATGAAAGGCCCACGCCCATGTCCAGGACTCTGAGTGCAGGGCCAGATTACCACCTAGAACGTAAAGCTGAAATGGTGAGGCACCAAACACTCTCCAGTTGCAACAGGACACATTAAAGTTATATCCTGACATTTCTGGTCTAAGAATCCTTTTCTTCATATTACGTGGGGGAAGGTCAAAGTACATAGAACACCTAACTCTCCTTTATTGGGTATTAAAAATTTTTGAAAGCGAGGCACAATGCCTCACACCTGTCATCCCTGCACTGCACTTTGGGAGGCCAAGGTGGGAGGATCTCTTGAACCCAGGAGCTTGAGACCAGTCTAGGCAATATAGTGAGACCTCATCTCTACAATAAATAAAAACAATTAGCCAGGTGTGGTGGCACACACCTGTAGTCCTAGCTACTCAGGAGGCTGAGGAGGAAGGATTGTCTGAGCCTAGGAGGTTGAGGCTGCTGTTAGCTGTGATTGTGCCACTGCACTCCAGCTTGGGCAACAGAGTGAGATCACCAACTCAAATTGGTTGCAAGTAAGAGTGTCATTACTTGTTGAAGAATATATTTTCAATGTCAGAGTGTTCTTTGGGGAAGGTTAGCGGCTTATGAATACAATTTTAAAAGGGAATGATGGATACTCTTGGCAAAAAATTATGTATACAATTTTAAAAAGAAGTGATGTTATTCTCTTAGCAAAAAATTATGAATGCCTCATATGACAACTGTTATAGAGGAAAGGTTTGTCATGAACTTGGGTAAAACAGACTAACAGCCAGGCTCGGTGCCTCAGCCTGTAATCCCATGCCTTTGGGAGGCTGAGGTGAGTGGATTGCCTGAGCCCGCGGGTTCGAGACCTGCCTGGGCAGCGAGACCTCATCTCTACAATAAATCAAAAAATCAGCCGGGCGTGGTAGCGCATGCCTGTAATTCCGGCTACTTGGAAGGCTGAGGTGGAAGAATCGCTGGAGCCCAGCAGGTCAGGGCTGCGGTGGCCGGAAGCGGCCACTACACTCCAGTCTGGGCGACTGAGTGAGACTCCAACTCAAAAAACCCCAGAAAAACCAAAAAAACCAAACAGACTAACAGGCTCTTCTGTGGCGTTGATGGAAAGAGCCTTACAGAGCCAGGGGACTGAAGGAGAGAGATTTCAGATAGCATTTATTTTTCATGTCACTTGCATCTTTTTTGAAATGTTGTTTCTTGCTGTGTTCTTTAGTTTTGTGTAATTCCTTTTTGCCAGCGGCTGACTGATCAGGTGGCATTTTCTTGGCCCTTCTTAACAGGAGAAAGTTTCCCAGTTATGATTTTGTGCATTAGAATGATCTTGTATGAGTGGAGTCATGGGACCTCAGTAAGCTCAGGGATTATGGTGAGTGCATTTTGGTGGATATGATTATTGATCTGTATCTATGTGTTTCCATGTATAGAAAAACATTTTTAAAAACTAGAAATCATATCTCATTCTGTGTAGCCTTACATAGATAGCAGTGACCAGCTAAACCATCTATGTGAGTGCCATGGTAAAAAAATAGACTTCTTGAGTTTCCAGTTTCTATTTCATGAATTTTTGTGTCTTCTCTGCCATGGGAATGCCTTAGTTTTCAGTCTCATTTTTTTGTGTGTTTCAAAGTAAAACATGTCAGAGGTTCCTTTCTGAGTGTCTTCTTGCACAGGCTGACAGAGTGGGGAGTGTGAATGCTCATGAGCTTCTCAAGTTGACCTCAGAATTTCTTTTCTGAGGGACTTTCACATTGAATATTTGCATCAAACTGTAAAAATTCAGTTTTTTTTCTATAGCTGTAAAAATTCAGCTACAGAAAAAATCATATGCTAGTCATTTTAGGAAAATGCCCATTTTCAGAAAGTTCTTAGTTGATTTTGTCCTGTGGACAAAAATTATCTCCTTGCATGTGAGAATAGTCCTTTTTCCTGTATGAATTTTGGAAATGGTGACACAGGAATTGAGGCTCAGAACCCGGACTAGGACACACATCAGGAAGAGTCATGGCTTCATTGCATAGCTTCCCTACTAGAATATGTGCTTTTGATGTCTTCAATGAAGCTGACTTGGGAATTTCACATTATGAAGGATACATTGTTTGATTGGAAGAAATGTTCGATCTCTTTCACTGTTGGATGCCTGGGTTCTATAGCCCTCTCTTATGTCAGACCCATCTAGTTGTGAATTCTATTCATCCTTCAAGGCCCAGCTGTTAAGATACATTTCTTTTCTTGAAAGCTGGCCCCACCCTATACCCTACCCATAAACCTTCCATTCCCTAGAAAGGATAGTCTCAACTTTCTGCTTTAACTCCTACTGTGTTATACATATCTTTCTTCTTTATACGTCTACGTAGTTGTTTGTATTCATATGTGATTTCTAGTGTGGGAACATGAGCAGAACGTGAGCAGGTGCAGTGGAGTGCCCGTCGATGCAACCCCACTCTCGGAGCCCTTTGGTAGTCTTGAATCGATGACTTATGTAATGAATGACTTGTGGAAAGAGCAGGTTTTTACTACGTCTGTTTTGTTTTGTTCTCTGAATGCCACGCTGGTATCATGCTAAGGTCATAGAGTCCAACCAAGTCCCACAATGGGCATTAAGAGACTTCTTGGCCTAGTTCTACTCTGACCCCCATTTCTGCAAGTCAGCAAGCCTCTCTGGACCATATATGCCTTCTCTCAGAGTGAGGGTGCTATACCATGTGATCAAGCAGGCTTTTCTAGCCCCAGATCCCTCTGGTGGGGTCAGCCATCACAGAGTGGCATGGATGTCCCTTTATTTTCTGTGTTTCACAGACATACAGAATCTACCACAGCACAAATACAGATGTGGTCTGTCAGTGTGGCAAAGACTACACTTAAGAGGAAATTAGTTGGCTTGATGGCTGCCCAACCCTGCATTTAGCTTTTGAGATGTCACTAGATCACATGCTCTGGCCAACATACCCAGTTTTCTATCTACATATATGATTGGATACACTGCTCTTGCTGTCATAGTATGAGGGCTATTTTTCTTTTAATTCAACTGTCACATAAGAGTCTGCTATCATATTTTCTTTCTGTGAGCAAATGGATCTAACCCTTGCCATCATCCTTGAAGTTACTGATAGCCACATGCCATGAATGTACACATGCCATTTTCATTACAGAAAAAGGAGTTAATTTCTTGTCTTTTTCTTTTATAGTAGCTCATTTCTGGATGGAATTTTTGATAATATTGTGTTATGTTTATAAAATGAGAGAAATCTATATTTAATAAAAGACATATTTTATGAGATGTTTAAATTGACATTGTTTTAAAATGTCAGGAAAAGTAGATTTAGAATTAAGAATGGCATCAAAGTTTTGGTTGTCCACCTTATATGTAGCCTGAAGTTGAGACCACAGATTTCCATTGCTCCATTTTTACCTGTGACGTGCCAGTCTATAAGTTTGCTACCTTCATGTCTAGCCAACTTGTCTCCTACCTCCTACCCAGTGATTGTTCCCTCAGGCCGTCTTGAGTAGACACATCCTTGTCATTCAAAGAGTTCCCGGCAGCATCAGCATCAGGGAACTTTTCAGCAATATCCATCTCAAGCTCCACTCCTAAGGCACTGAATCAAATGTGTATGCTTTATCTGATTCCTGGGGGACTCATCTGCACGTTAAAGTTTGAAAATCACTGGTCTGTCCTTCTAGTTAAATTTTAGATAATTAGAGTAAATTATTGTTCTTTTCTTTTCTTTTCCTTTTCTCACAGAGATGAGGACTCATTCTGTTCTGAAACACCTGGGCTCTAGCAGTCCTCTCGCCTTGGCCTCCCAAAGTGCTGGGATTACAGGCGTGAACCACCACACCCAGCCAAATTATTATTACTTTTTAATGTTACTTCCTGATGCCAGTACCTATTTATCACCTACCAGATAATGTCTAGATTCCTTAGCTGGACATACAAGGCTCCTATAAACAAAAACATGCATAGACAGAGACATACATGGCCCCTATAGACAGAGACATACTTGTTCCCTATAGACAGAGACGTACACTGCCCCTACAGATAGAGATATACATGGACCCTATAGACAGAGATATATATGGCCCCATAGACAAAGACATACATGGCCCCCATAGGCAGACAAATACTCATTCTCTATAGACAGAAACATACACAGCCCCTATATACAGACATACATGGCCCCCATAGACAGAGGCATACACGGCCCTGCAGGAAGGTACCCTGTACCTTTTTTGCGTGTCCCTGGTATTTCTCCCAGATGGAACACCCTTGTCCACCCTCTCGTCTTCCTGTTGTTTGCTGCCCCATTTTTCTTCCAGTGCTTTTGCTTATGCCAAGTTCAGTGTGTCCCCTCTCCCCCTCCCAGTCCCATTCCATATCTCAGTGTTTTCCACTCCCTAACTCAGCACCCTCTTCTGTGTCACCTGCCCCTACCTCTCCAGCCTGCAAAATGCCCTTCTTCTTCCTTAGAATTCCTGCAACACTGGCCACATTCAGTAGGCCCTTGGTAACCACAAAGCCAGGGGCCACAGACACTTTCCGAGTCCTCACTGTGTCCTGGGCAATGTGCTGAAGGAATCCTCATGGGAATGTGTGGGGTTGGCCTTGTCTGTCCCCATTCTACAGATGCAGACATAGCTCAGAGAAGCCTGAGAACTTGCCCCAAGTCCCCAGCTGATGGGTGATAGAACCAATTCAGACCCTCACAGGCTGTCGTTGGAGTCCCTGTCCTATTCCGTCCCCATTTCTTGTGTCAGCGTGCATGTCCTGCATGTCTGGCTGCACTTTCCTAGCCTGCTGTGCCTCTCATAAACAAGGAAGCAAGACCTATTCACTCTGCCCCAGGAGCATTTCTGAGACACAAGCTGCAGTCACGGCCTTTCCTCATTCATAGGAATTGGTCTGGGTGGGATTATTCGCCTTGGGATTTCACTGGAGAAAATGTACAAAAGAAAGCAGAGGTAGCATTTCCTCACATCAGATTGTGAAAGCCGTTCCTATTCACATTGCCCCAACAGGAACCCATGTGCTCTGCCTGTCTGTCTTGCCTGGGGGATTCTATCACCATACCAGAATAATTTGCCAAGTAAATTGTCAAAGTAAAAAAAATAAAAATAAAAATTGCCAAGTGGAGCTGTGTCATAATTTGAACTGGGGTAGGGGTATTCAACTAAGTTCATGATTGTCTCTCCATACGGCAGGACTGTACCTTGATTCACTGGGAAGACCCCCCCCCAAGCCGTGACTGTGAGTTTTGCCTCGTGTTCTGTGAATTCCAGCTTGCCTGTGGTGTCTGCTCTCTTCTCCTTGGCAGACACTGGCCACTGGAGACTGAATCAGACCTAGCAAGAGGCTGGTCAGTTATTGCTCCATCCCTGGCCCTGTCTGTCCCAGCCCCTGGACCTGTTGGGGCTCATAAGAGAGATGCAGGCTCACCCAGTTCCTAACTGGCCTCAGGAGAGGCAGGCCAGGTGCTGGAGACCCTTCTTCCCCTATTCTGTCCTGCTCATCATTTACCTCTGCCTGCCTCTTGCTCGTGAACCTTGGGATTTATTTTATTTTATTCTATGTCGGATACATTCAGTGTTAAGTACATAAGTGGTCATCGTATAGGCAAACTTTGGATCTCCCTTTGGTCCTCACTTCGCTTATTTGAGATCAGGCAGCTTATTGATGTCATGTGCTCCTCCCCCTCCTCTGGCAGTGACCCACTGCTGCTGATCTCTTTCTTATAGTATTATGGTAAATATTCAGGATCCACTTATGAGTGAGAACATGTGGTACTTAGTTCTTTGTTTCTGTGATAGATCCCTGAGTTTGATAGACTCTGAATCCATCCAGCTTGCTGCAAAGTCCATAATTTTGTCCTTCTTTATGACTGCATAATACTCCATCGTGTATATATACCACAGTTTTTTAATCCAGTCCACTTTCAATAGGCAGCATGGTTGGTTTCATGTATTTGTGATTGTAAATTGTGCTGCAGTAAACATGCATGTGCAGGTATTTTTTTGTAGAATGAGTTGAGCTCCTCTGGGTGTATTCCCTGAAGGGGGATTGCTGGGTCATATGGAAGGTCGATTTTAAGATCTTTTAGTAATTGCCACACTGTCTTCCACAGAGGTTGTACTAGTTTTCACTCCCATCAACAGTGCTGAAGCATTCCCTTTTCACTCCCATCAACAGTGCTGAAGCATTCCCTTTTCTCTCCATCCTTACCAGTATCTGTTGTTTTTTGAGTTATTGATGATAGCCATCCTGACTGGAGTTAGATGGTGTCTTAGTGTGGACCTTAGGATCACCATCCCAGCACAGGCTGCTGATGGCTAGACATGGGCTCTGGACTCTCATGATGTCCCCATCCTCCTTCTGCCTCCCAGCACCCCTCATGCCCCCCATCGCCGATCTCCTTAGCACCATGTTGACACCATTGTCCCTACCTTACCTGCACTTAGAACACAGGTCCATGTACAAGGCCTGGCCCTTGGTTCCGACCTTGAGCTGCAGGAGCTGTCAAGGCAGCTTGGGTACTTGGACCTACCCCTGGCCATCTGAGCTCTGAAGCTTACGTATGGCAAGTAATGGTACGTAAACTTCCCTCTGTAATGCGTCCTGCCTCCCCCACAGAACACACACCACATATCCAGGGTCAATTGGTCTCTATCTCTCATCAAGTGTCATGTCTGAGATCTCTGAACTCTGTCATCCACCACCCTTAGACTGCAGTGGTCCCAGCGGGTCCACATTCACAGTTCAGGCAGAAACTATGGTGCTCACTTGCCCAAAGTGTTGGGACTACCACAGTCCTCTGTGCCTGGTTCCTGACCCTAACCCTGTGTAATTCTGGGATGACTTCCTATTCACACTGAGGTCTGGTATACCTGCCACACAGGTTGTATAAGACCCATATTGCTGTCCAGGCGGACCTTGACAAGCTGTCTTCAGTCCCCTGTCACAAGGGTGGTGAGCAGTTGACACGCGCCATCACCAACTCCTCCTGTACCAGTGACTGCTCTCCTGGGAACTGAGTTCTCCTTGGTACAGCACCCCAAGCCAGTTAATTAGAGTGGTCACATGAGAGGGACGCTCTCTGTTCCCTCTGTAAGAACGTGTTGTCTGCAATGGTTGTTTCAAACTCTCCCCACCCCTGTGCTCTGCAGGCCATCTTACCCTCTTCATGCAGAGGCTCATGGCCTCTGTCTGGGCCTTCTTCTCTGCCTCCTCTTCACCTCCAAAGTTGCTGTTTCCCTTCCATTTTATTTTTGAGGAAGAGGGGTTTCTTCTTTTTTTTATTTCCAATCTCTCTCTCTCTCTCTTTTTTTTTTTTGAGTTGGAGTCTCTGTCCCAGACTGGAGTGCAGTGGCACACTCATGGCTAACCGCAGCCGCGACCTCCTAGGCACAGATGATCCTCCCACCTCAGCCTCCCAAGTAGCTGAACCACAGGTTTGCACCATAATACCTGGCTAATTTTTTGATTTATTGTGAAAAAGACCAGGTCTTGCCAAGCTGCCCGGGCTGGTCTCAAACCCTTGGACTCAGGCAATCCTCCCACCTTGGCCTCCCAAAGTGCTTAAAATGACAGGTGTGAACTGACTACTTCCTCTCTTTGTTCTGGTCTCATCCTTCCTCCTCTTCTGGTATGAGACCATCTCCAGTAGCCATCTTCCTCCTGTTATAACGTCCATCCCTGCAGATGTACTCAAGCCCAACCCAGAAAGTTGCTCCCGTTCCACCAGTGAGCCCCTCTCCTCTTCCAGTTCCTCACAGTGTTCTACACTCTGCCTGGGGACCCCATCCTTGGTTCCTCCTTCTGTGGCTTTCATTGTATTATGTTGTCCCCCAGCAACGGGTCCCATCCGCCAAGCACCTGCTATGTATTTTCCTACTCAGTCCTTCCAGCAATCTCCCTATCAATTGGCATTCCTACCTATTTTACAGATAAAGCTGAATCTCCTTTATTGCTCAATTCAAGGCAAGCTAAGCTTAATTCTGTTATTTTATTTTTTATTTTCCTTTTTGGACAAAGCAAAGTCATAGGAAATTGACAAATGATTAAAAAATTTTGATTGTAATTATTTTGATGGTACCTGTTAGCGGTCAAATATCACACTTCAAAATTTGATCTCAGGCCAGGCAGGATGGCTCATGCCAGTACTGAGGCGATAAGATTGCCTGAGGCTGGGTGTTCCAGACCACCTGGGCAACGTGGTGAGACCTCATTTCTACAAAAAATAAAAAGAAACATAGTTGGGTATGGTGGTATGTGCCTGTAGTGCCAGCTACTCAAGAGACTGAGATGGAAGGATCACCTGAGCCTGGGAGGTCGAAGTTGTGGTGAGCCGTGATCACACCCCTGCACTCCAGCCTGGGTGATAGAGTGAGTCCCTGACTCAAAAAAAAAAAAAAGGTGGAGTAGATTGAACTGCGACTCCAACTCAAAAAAAAAAAAACAACACAAAACTGTATACATTTAAGGTGTACCCTATGGTGCTTTGATGTAAGTAAACCTTGTGTAATGATGTCCATAATCAAAGTAATTAATGTATCTATCATCTGACCTTGTTCATGTGTGTGTTGAGAACAAATAACACTCTTGGCAAAGCTTGAGACTATAACACATGAACCATGGCTGCCACACTGTCCACAGTCTCTAAAGTTTATTCATTTCTAACTGAAAGTCTGTACCCTTTGACCGACCTCTTCCCACTTCCCTACTCTCCAGCCCACCAGCACCACCGTTCTATTGTTTCTCTAAGTTTGACTATTTAATTTTATTTATTATTACATATTGAGTCAGGGTCTCACTCTGTTGCCTCAGCTGGAGCGCAGTGACACAATCACAGCTCACTAGGCTCAGGTTATCCTCCTGCCTCAGCCTCCCAATTAGCTGGGACTATAGGTGTGTGCCACCATGCCCAGCTAATTTTTTTTTTAATTGTAGGGATGAGATCTCGCCAAGTTGCCCAGGCTGGTCTCGAACTCCTGGGCTCAGGCAATCCTCTCGCCTTGGCCTCCCAAAGTGCTGGGATGACAGATGTGAGCTACCATGCCTGGTTGACTCTGACTATTTTAGATCTGTTTAGATATACGAAATATCATGCAGTATTTGCCTTTCTGTATCTGCATCACTTTGCTTAGCACAGTCCTCTCAGTTCCTCTGTGTTATCACCAATGGCAGAATTTCCTTCTTTTTTAAAGGTTGAATAGTGTTCCATGGCACAGAGACCATCATTTCTTTATTCATCTGACGGTGGACGCTGAGGTTGATTCCATCGCCTGGCTACTGTAAATAACACTGCAATGAGCATGGGAGTGTTGGCACTGTATTTTCACTGTGGATTACAGGCTGAGTCACCAAGCCCGGCTTGTATACAGTTTTAAATTTGTCAATCACACCTCAAAAAATGCCCAAGCTTTTGGTATTAGAAATACCCATGATTGTACCAGGTGCAGTGGCTCACGCCTGTAATCCCAGCACTTTGGGAGGCAGAGGTGAGAGAATTGTCTAAACCCAGGGGTTCAAGACCAGCCCGGGCAACTTGGCAAGACCTCATCTCTACAATAAATCAAAAACTTAGCCGGGCGTGGTGGCACATGCCTGTGGTTCCAGCTACTTGGAAGGTTGAGACGGAAGGATTGCCTGAGCACAGCAGGTCGAGGCTGCAGTGACTGTAAGCATGCCACTGCACTCTAACTTGGGTGACAGTGAGACTCCTACTCAAAAAAAAAAAAAAAAAGAAAAGAAAAAGAAATATCCATGAGAAAAAAATGTCTAAAACAACTTAGCATTAAGTATCATCCAAGAACCATTTCTAAAGTCATATTTAGAGACAAAAATAAATGCAAGTTACAAAACACTTTTCTTAACTCTTTTTGTTGCGATTCCTCACAATCCATTCAAGTTCCAATAGAAACCTTCTGTGTCTTGGACATGACCTACTGAGGCTCTTGTCTATGCAGAGGAATGGGAGGGAAGGCTTGTTCTTTTCTTGCAGGAATTGAACTGTATTTGCAGGAGAGTGTCCAGTGAATATGTAAAAAAATGAGTGTGTAAAGGAACAGAATGAACCTGATCAAAGTTTACATGTTTGAATTATGTGTTAAACTGGGCAGAGCAGCTGCTGGCCCTTAATTTTTTCCAGGCCTGTTACATGTTGTCTTCTTCACCAGGCTCTCAGTTGAGGATTTGGTCTTGGAGGCATCACAAAATATGAACTGGAGTACATGGTTGTCTAGAGAGTTAGACTGCCATTATCACAAAGTTCTCACAGTGGTTTTCAACTCTATCAGGAAGCTTTTAGCAGAGCCCTGCCATCAGGGTCAGATCTGATTATTTGGATGAAACTTTCTTTTTCTTTCTCTCTGTATGCTGTCTAGTCGAAAACTTTCTGCAGCAAGCAGATTTGTCACTGTGTTGGTGTCATGCGTTCTACAGGTTGAGAATTTATCATAACAATAGTGGTTAGATGTACTTTTCATTGACAACAGCAAATTGGCTGTTTTAGGGGAAAAATGAGACTTTGTTCTTCCAGGATGCTTATTTTCACTGATTGAGTCCTGTGCAGAGATCAAATTTGTACCCCGAGGACACATATGTGCTCTCTGCAGACTGTATCCATTGCTAAGTGTAGCTTAATCCAACAGCAAGGACTTCAAAAAAAGCAGTATTTATTCACATGTCAGTATCCATCTTGGGACAGGAATCTTGGTGGGAAAAGTTCCATTTTTTAAAACATGAAATTACCTCCTCAATCATTTTTATTCCTATTAAATTAATGTCTGATGCAAACACTGTAGGCTAGCATAGTATTTGCTGCCATTTAATTTGCTCTTTTAGTTTCTACTTTGCATTGTGGTTCTCAGTCTTTGCTTTGTGAGTGTGAGTTTATGGTAGAATAAATCAAATTAGCTATTGTCGGTCAATTTAGTTTTCTCTAATGACTTTTTCTAACCAAAACCCAGTTTCTTCTTATGTGAAAAAGCCAGAGTGGATTATCATTTATTTGACCGACAAAGAAAGGCATTTCTAATTTTATTTAGTGACTGAAATAAATTACCTCACCATAAATTAACTACGAAATAAATGTATGATCCTCTCTTAATGGACCCGATGGGGAGCCAGCACATTTGTAGTAGGGCTCCTTAACCAGTTGGTGGTGCTGAAAACTCTGGTAAGGAGCTAATTGGAAGCAGAGGAGGTTGACCGGGAGCCTTTCTTAATAAATGCTACTTTATTTGTTTTTGAAATTTTCGTGCTAAAAATATGTGCCCAAATTACTACATTTTCCAAGGTTGGGAAGAAAACCCAGTCTCTCCGATGGCCAGTGGAATATGTTTCTAGTGCACTCCTGTGGCAATGTCATTGGCCCATGTTAATAGTCACATTGGAAATTACAAGGCTGTGTAAGATCCAACTCCATCCTGGAAACAGCCTTCAGCCTGCTCATCTGGGAGTGGGGGAGCAGGAATCATGTGTTCGGGAGAAGTCGAGTGACACTCCTGGTTATATTTATGGTCAAATTTAGGCTTTAAAAATATTGACATGTGTGATTAGTACTGTGACTTTTTATTATTAATATATTCCCATGACAGTAAGAAGGTTGCTTTGTAGGGGCTAGATCTGTTCCTTTAACTCTTTGTTTCTTAGCTCTGAAGAAGGCCAAATGGAGCCATAATCTTGCTTGAATGTTCTGAGATACAGTCAAAAGAGCACTGTCTGGAGACAGAGAGACCAGGTTTTGAATTTTCCTACGTGTTTCATAACTGCCCTTCATTATAGAGTATCTGCAGCTCACTCTTCCTAGCTGGTAAGGTGGAGATGATGTCATCCTTTCTATCACCTAGGGAACAGGTGTTCCAATTAGGAGCTTGATACCCTGTACTTCCTGATTGCAAACAGAGACTCATTTCTTCTTGAGCCTAAACCACATCCCAGGGACTTAGGGCCTTGGGCACAGGTGTCCTCATGTGTGATGAAGCCTTACGCTCTACTCATAAGATGGTTCTGGTTGGAAAGTTCCCCAGGAATTTTGTAAAGGCACACAGAAGAGACGGTTCTGTCTAGTCTTCAGCTCTTTCTTGTCTTTCTCGGGATATTCACATGTTGGTCTGAATCTGCCTAAACATTTATGGCTGGAGAATGGAATGCAAGGTTGCTGAAAGGGCACCATGTCACTAAGAGTTGGTGTATCCATCCATGTATGTGTCCCACAAGCTTTTATTGAACATTTTCTTGCTGGATCTCAGGCATACAGAGATGGACTCCCAGAGAGTCTGAGCATGCCCCTGAGAGCTGTGGACTCCAGGAAGCAGGTGCTTTCTCCTTGGCAGGACTGAAGGCAGCCTTTGTTTACATCACAGTAGAAGGATTACTTACATTTAAATATTCTTTACAATATTACAAAAATAAGTTACAGGATTTTCTGTCTTTTTTTTTTTAAACTTTTAAACTTTCTATAGCATCTTCTGTGTTTGGAAGGTTGAAACAAGTCAGAAGTCTTCACTGTAATGGTAAAATAATAAAACACTATTAATCAGGGACTTTAGTCAGTAGAGAATTTAAAAATGCAATGGTGTGAGATGTATATCTTTTTCAAGAATGCAAAACTAAGATCTCTGATTAAATCCGATAGATTCAGACCTCTAGAGACTACAGAGCCATGGATTTGGATGGTGGCAGAGACTGTAGGAATCACACACACCCTCTCTTATTTTTTTGCTGAGAAAATGGTGACTGAAAATTCGTATATGGCTACACAAGGCTATACCAACCTGGATCAGAATTCAGGTTTCCCAACTTCCAATTTCTTGCTAAGGCGGCAGCAGTGACATCATCGTCGTCATCATCATTTTTGAGGCTGGATCTTACTCTGTCACCAAGTCTGGAGGCAGTAACACAATCATGGCTCACCGCAGCCTCAGCCTCCTGACTCTAATGGTCCTTCTGCCTCAGAACTTCAGGCACACACCACCACACCTGGCTAATTTTTTGATTTTTTTTTTTTTTGTAGAGACAAGATCTTGCTACGTTGCCCAGGCTGGTCTCGAACTCCTGGGCTCAAGCAATCCTCCTGCCTTGGTCTCCCAAAGTGCTAAGCTTATGGTGTGAGCCACTGCACCTGGCCCCAAGGCATTATTATTTTTATTCTAACTACTATACAGTGAGCCATTTTCAGTAAATAAGATTAAGTATATACTTGCTGTATCTCAGTAAACTTTCATACCTGCCCAATCATCAGAGTGAAAACTTTGTACCTGCTGAGCTGAGCTGAGAGGAGGCGGGATACCCCAGGCCCATCTCGGGCAGTCTCAGCCCCAGCTAGCGAGCACCCCCAGAAGGAGGCAGGGCCTTTATTCACTCCGCCTTGCCTGTAGCTCATCTCTTGAGAGATGACTGGTGTCCTGTACCGCAGGTGTGTTAGTGATTTCTGGGTTTGTTCCCCACTGAAAATGACCTCGTTGTTTTGTGCCTCTTTGCCATAATTATACAGTAACAGGAAAGTCAACCAGCCCCGAGCATAGCCCACAGCAGAAATCCCCTGTTCCTTGTGCAAGTTTGGTTTATAGATGCGTACCGCAGCGCGGAGTGACTATGAAACATTCATCTTCCCATTGCGCGTTGCCGTGGAAACCGAATACACAGAGCAGTGTCATTCCAGGCCTAGTGGTGCCTTCGGTAGTTTATTCCTTTGTTGTCCTCGTTTCTTAAGCAACTGCCTCGCATTCTTTCATCGTCACAATTAATCATGCACGCAAGCTTTTATCTTTCGTCGCACACAGAAGTCCTAAAACTGTGTGGCAAAAATAGGGAGAATTTGAATATTCTCGTGACTTTAAATACGCATTTGTAATTTCTGCCCTCAGTCCCATTGGAAAAATAGGTCATGTTGAAAAGAAAAGCATACATTAATGTACAGAAATTTCTATAAAGAGAGCAGTATCAGAATGTGAGGAAAAACAATGTTAAACCAGGGAAAACTTAAGGAACCTCAGATCCTGAGTCCCCCAGTGTTTGACTGTAAGTCAGTTTGCATTTTGGGTAATGCCAGCCAAAAACAAACAAACAAAACCCCCCGAGTTATGTATAATTGACTATTCTTTTGTTTTGTTTGTCTCCTTAATGGCTTGAACAACCTAAATATTTGCTGGATAGACATGGTAGACATTAAAGAGGAGAGATCCCTTTTTTTTTTAAAAGGCTGTTAAAGTTCAAGATCTTTTTAGAGATAAAAGGAATTCTGTTATTTTAAAATTTATTTTTATTTAATGTATTATTATTATTTTTTTTAGAGACAGGGCCTTACTCTGTCATCCAGACTGGAGTACAGTGGTACAGATCATAGCTCAGTGCAGCCTTGACCTCCTGGGCTCAAGCAATCTTCCTGCCTCAGCCTCCTGAGTAGCTGATACTACAGGCATGCCACTATGCCTGGCTAATTTATTTTTATTTTTATTTTTACTTTTGTAGTGATGGAGTCTCACTATGTTGCCTAGTCTGGTCTCGAACTCCTGGCCTCAGTCCTCCTGCATTGTCCTCCCAAAGTTCTGGGATTAGAGGAGTGCACCACAGTGCCTGGCCTTATTATTATTATCTTTGAATGAAACCATTTTACCCTAATTTTGTCCCACATAGTTTACAGTACATACATACCAACCACAGCAAATGTTTGCTGATCATACGGCACTTGGTATTGTTGGTCCTCCAGTCATTCTGTTGGTGAAGAGCATGTGCTCTAGAACACCTGTCTGAGTCTAAATCGCTGATAAGTTGCTTATTGGTCATGAGTCCTTTGAAAAGGGTCTCAACTTGCCTTAGTTTTCCCCTCTGTAGAGGAAGCAGCTATAAAATTAGCATAATAATGGTTTGTTAATAAGCTTAATGGTGGTAACTCATATCAAGAGCTCAGCTCTGTGTCTGGCACAGGTTATATGCTCTGTTCATGAGGATTGTGGTGGTGGTAGTGGTGGTAGATGTTGCTGATGGTGGTGGGGTGAGGGTAGTGGTAGTGTTGTTGGTGGTGATGTTGGTAGTGTTGGTAGTGGTGGTGGGTATTGTTGATGGTGGTGGTGATGGTGTGACGGTGTTGGTGTTGGTGGTGGTAGTAGTCTTGGCGGTTTTGGTGTTGGTGGTAGTGTTGGTGATGGCTATGGTATTGGTGGTGGTGATATGGTGTTTGTATTGGTGGTAATGGTGGCGTTGGTGGTGGTGGTGATGATGGTAACAGTGTTAGAGGTGATGGTATTGCTGATGGTGGTGGTGGTGGTGGTAGTATTGTTGATGGTGATGTTGGTGATGATAGTGTTGTTGGTGATGGTATTGTTAGTGATGGTGGTGGTGATGGTAGGATGGTTGTGGTATTCGTGGTGGTGATGTGGTGTTAGTAGTGGTGGTGATGGTGATGATAGTGGTGGTGGTGATGATCTGGTGTTGGTGGTGGTGGTGGTGATGGTAGTGTTGTGATGGTGATGATAGTGTTGGTGGAGGTTGTGGTGGTTACCACTGTCATGACTACTGCAGGCTACAACTAAATGAGAGCTGTGCTGTGATCTGGAGAGTGAGGCTCAGTTGATCGACATTGATTCCAGCCCCAAAGCCAGAGAATTCTGTTCCCAGGTCCAAGTTCACACAATGACTGCCAGTTCTTTGTTTTAGTTGAGCTACATGGTCTTGTTTCATCAGAAGACTTTGGATACTAGGATGATAGTAGCCAAGAGGCATCTACAGTGGTCCTTTATCTGCAGTTGAGAGGAGAGGCTGCCAGGTGGTCCTGACATGCAGGTCTCTCACTTTTGACCGGGATTTGTTTCTTCTAGGAGCTGTGTGGGGAGCGTGGTGCAGAGTGGGCTGTCTTCACGAGCCTCTGGGAAGGTCCTGGTGTCTGTCTACAAAGTCTAAAATAACATCTCACCTGCTTCCCTCCACCCCAGGTCCCTTGTCATTTGACGGTGGCTGTGGTGCCCTTCAGCCTCTCTGGAGTGGAAGTGTTCCAGATTGGTAGCAGAGCATTCTTTGCTGAAAGCCACCCCTCCAGGGTGTGTCAGTGCCCATTTATTTGATTTCACTTTTGTTCAGTTTGCCTTGTCTGTTTTGCTTTGTGAAGTTATTTTCCCCCCGATTTCCATGTTTGGATCCCTCAGACTCCGTTTCTGTTTACTTGCTCGGTGGTATGGCTGAAAGTTGTTTGCCTTCAGCTCCCACAGAACGAGTAGCCTCAGGTCCATTTGTCTCTTCCTCCTCAAGTTGACCCCTGCCACTTATACTGGGGGCACCTTGTTAACAGCGAAAACAAAACAGCCTTGACCACTGGGCCTCACCATATGCTAATAATGCTCCACCTCCATGCCTCCGGCTCTCTTTATTTGGCTCCTTATGTTTCCCTGTCCTCCCATCAGGAGGCTTCTGTCAGTTTTAAAGAGGTAGAAGTGGTTTAACTTTTCTGAATCCATGTGTCCTGCCTTCTTTGCCTTCTTTCTATTCTCTCCACAAGATAAAAACGAGCCACCTCTTAAGTCTTCCAAACAGGCTTGTAGCACCCTCGGTGACACAGGTGCTCTGACACTTATCTTTTGGTGACCAGACAAGATGATGAGTCAGTGATGGAAACTCAGATGCTCTCTAGACGTTGTCCTTGACCCTGGTGTGTGTGGCCCTCACCTCACATTCAGTGTGGCCAGCGTGCGTGCCTGTGTCCCCGTCACTGTGAAAAGCACCTTTGCCCCATGCTCATCTCCTCTCAGGCTTCTCTCTGTCTCTCTTTGTCTTAGAAAACACTATTTGCTAGCATCCTTTGCATGGCAGACCCTGGGAGCATATTACAGTAAACAAGACAGGCTCTGTGCTGCACGCTGGGAGTTTATAGTCTAGCCGGGAAGAGAGGTGGTGTATTAGCTCATTTGCATTGTGTAAAGAAATACCTGGACTGAGTAATTTACAAAGGAAAAATGTTCATTTCAGCTCATGGTTCTGCATGGCACCCCATCTGCTGAGCTCCTGCTAAGGCCTCAGGAAGCTACAGTCATAGTGGAAGGCCAAGAGGGAGTAGGCATGTCACATGGTGAGAGCAGAAGCAAGGGAGAGAAGGGAGGTGCCAGGCTCTTCTAAACAACCAACTCTCCCATAAACTAATAGAGAACTCACTTATGGCCATGTACCGCCACTCATGCTCCAAATCCTAACACTTTGGGAGACCGAGGTGGGAGGATCACTTGAGCCCAAGAGTTTGAGACCAGCCTGGGCAAAATAGTGAGACTGTATCTCTACAAAAATTTTAAAAATAGCTGGGTGTGGTGGCATGCACCTGTAGTCCCAGCTTCTTGGAGGGCTGAGCTGGGAGGATCACCTGAGCCCAGATGAGCCGTGATTGTGCCATTGCACTCCAGCCTGGGCAACAGAGTGAGACTCCAACCCAAAAAGCAAAAAGGTCACTCATTACTGAAAGAATGTCACCAAGCCATGATAAGTGATCTGCCCCTATGACCCCAATACCTACCACCAGGCCTCCCCCAACTTTGGGGATCACTTTCCAACATGGGATTTGGAGGGGACAACCAACTATATCAAATTCCAGTTAGTTCTAAAGATGACGAAGGGCACTGTGGACAGGCAGATCCTTCATGCAGCCTGGGGAGGGGTCTTCAGGGCCACGTCAGAGGGGGCAGTGCCACCGGAAGACCTGAAGGCTGGTCCTCCCTTTCTGGGCCTCGCCTGAGCCAAGCAGAGAGGGACCATGTGTTCTAGGCAGAGTGTGTTTGCAGTAGCTAGCAGGAGAGCATGAGCCACTGAGAGTAGGTCAGGATGGCACATCTGCCATCGAGGTTGGACTATGAGTCTGTGGTCAAGGTCAGGATTACACGTCTGAGGTCGAGGTCAGGACGGCATGTCTGCAGTCAAGGCCAAGACAGTGTGCCTGTGGTTGAGGCCAGGACCATGAGTCTGTGGTCAAGGTCAGGCAGGCACATCTGCAGTCGAAGTCAGGACAGTGAGTCTGTGGTCAAGGTCAGGATGGCACATCTGCAGTCAAGGTCAGGGAGAGTCCTGGCCCCCTCTTTCCTCCAGCGGCTGAGTATCCCAGATCCTTCATGACTGCAGGTCTCTACTGCCCGATTAAATAGAACAATACCTTTGAAAAGATGCATTGAAATAGAGTGAGTGGTGCTAGCTATGGGTCAAGTATCCCTTATCCCAGATGCTTGGAACCAGCAACGTTTTGGATTTGGGTTTTTTTCAGATCTTTGAATATGGAATATTGCTTATATGTCATAAGATATTGACCCAAGTCTAAACACAAAATTCATTTATGTTTCATACACACGTCATACCCATAGCCTGAAATTACACAATATTTTAAATAATTTTAGGCACAAAACAAAGTGTGTGTTAAGTGCTTACTGTGGAACTTTCCATTTGTGGTATCACGTTGTTGCTCAAAAAGTCTCGGGTTTTAAAGCATTTCGGGTTTTGGGTTTTTGCTTTAGGGGTGCTTTGCCTGTAGTAGACTCGGGCAAGTCACTTAACTTCTCTGTGCCTCAGTTTCCTCACTTATACACTGCAGGCATTAAGGGAACTTGGACCATAGAGTTGTTTGGAGGATTAAACAAGTGAATGCTACAAAAACATGATGTCTGCCCACAGGAGCACTTGTTGTTGTCATTATGGTATCTAGATTTTGCCCTGGAGAACCTGGCAGGAAAACATAAAAGGTGTCTGACTTCAAGAACATTTGACACAGCCAAGTAAGTATTATTGTGAGAGGTATACTTCTTTTCCTCACTAGGAATAATTGAGAGATAGCAGTGATGCCACATTCTACCAGATGGGGGCTGTTAGGGTGAGTAAGGGGACATGAAGGATGATGGGACGCTAATGCACAGTTGAACTTACTGTGGGCCAAGCCCTGCTCTGTCTTTTTTGTTTATTTGTTTGTTTTTTGAGTTGGAGTCTCCCTCTGTCCCCCAGGCTAGAGTGCAGTGGCATGATCACAGCTCACTGCAGCCTTGACTCCTGGGCTCAGGCGATCCTTCCACTTCAGCCATCTGAGTAACTGGAACTACAGGTGCATGCCACCATACCCAGCTAATTAAAAAAAATTTTTTTTTGTAGAGACAAGGCCTTACTATGTTGCCTAGGCTGCTCTAAAACTCCTGGGCTTAGGTAGTCTTCCCACCTCAGCCTCCCAAAGTCCAGGGATTACAGGTGTAGCCTTCACACCCAGCCTCACAAGCTTTATTCTAAATGCTTACTTGCAGTAATTCATTTGATTGTCCCAACAACCCTGTGAGGTGGCTACTGTGATTATTCCCATTTTGCACGTGTGAAAACTGAGGCACAAGGCAGCTGAGTCACTTGGCTAAGATCACGTTAACTGGTAGAATTTGCCTTTGACCCAGGCAGTCTTACTTCAGATTGAACACACAAACAGATCCACCCCTCATTCAAGGGAGGGTCTTTGCCTTTCCTCATCCTCTCTGCAGGAATCCCCTTAGAGGGGATTTGGAATCTCTTCATCAGTCACATCTATTCCAGGCTACAGGTTTTGAAGGAATCATTTTATTTAAGAGCTTTTTCCAGTTCAATTTCAATAGAATAAAGATCTGGACAGCATATAAATTTTCGTAGTAAAAAATAGAGCTATATAATCTGTGACCATAACCCTTTTCATAGGCCTAGGGTTGGGAATTTATGGCAACACTTGAGCTGAATTGTATATCCTTTTTATAAAATTTCCTGATTCCTGACAATTTGGTCCTAAAATCTTTTGATAAAAATATCAAAAACCTCATACTGCAAGACTGTAAAATATGACTGTGTTAATGGCAAAAAAAGAAGAAGAAGAAAAATCTGTATTTCAAACTGTCGTGAACTGTTTAAACATAATGGGAAACATTTATGGCTTAAAATCATTGAAGTTCATGTTTTTTAGGCTCCATCGACTTGTCTCAACCTTTTGTTAGATCTTCAAACATATCACAACATGGGCCGCTGGCTTTCTTTGTAACTCTTTTTTTCTGTTATGGGGTGGGGGATACACTTGGGGCTGGTGGTCAGTTTTTCCAAGTTTGACCCTATAAGAATGGGGAACTGATACTGGCAAGTCTGTTAAATGCTCGGGATGTCGGTTTCTTCTTCTAAAGGACTCCTAGCTTTAAAACACCTCAAATTCAACCGGGCTCGGTGGCTCAGCCTGTAATCCCGTGCCTTTGGGAGGCTGAGGTGAGTGGATTGCCTAAGCCCGTGGGTTCGAGACCCGCCTGGGCAACGAGACCTCATCTCTACAATAAATCAGAAAATCAGCTGGGCGTGGTAGTGTGCGCCTATAATTCTGGCTACTCGGAAGGCTGGGGTGGAAGGATTGCCGGAGCCCAGCAGGTTGAGGCTGTGGTGGCTGGCAGCGGCCACTGCACTCCAGTCTGGGTGACAGAGTGAGACTCCAACTCAAAAACAAAAACAAAAACACCTCAAATTCTATTTCTGTGCATACCTTTTGTTGACCTATTCTTTAAAGAATATTTAATTAATAGTACTGTGACCAAAAGGCAAGAAATCACCAGGTTGACCAGCGGTCCTAGGAACTCTGTCACTTGCTGTTGGCACTGTACTTCAGCCTGACAGAGTGAGTGACCCTGTCTCAAAAAAAAAAAGAAGGTAAAGAAAGAAAAGAAACAAAAACAAGCTAAGACATAAAAATGAATGGCCATGAATCTCACCGAGCTTTCAACACAATGGAGAAAAGGAGGAAAGTAGAGAAAAGAAAAAGCAAATAATTTAATTTCATTAATTTTATTCAACATTTTTTCACAGAAGTTCATTGAGCACCTATTATGTTCATAATAACTCCTTATTTCACTGCTCGATATCCCTAAGAATCACAGTGTTATATTCTCAGACCTGCCCTGGAACTTAGTCCCTCAGTTTCCCCATTGCTAATGTTCCCTTCATGACTACACTATTGCCATCACATTCTATCCTCTTTAATATTGTTTTGTTATTTCCCCACACAAACAAAACATCTCATCTCAAAGGGATTCTTAGCATGGTGCAAATTATTATTAAAACCTGCACAATATCTTTTAAATATAAAGAAGCCCCATTTTAAAACCTGTGAGGTTCTGTTTCTTAGGATAAACTGTAGACATAAAATATTCATTTCTAATCCAAATGGGACAGCTGACAACTAGTTTTAATGAATTACAGTAATGAATTTGTCAGAGAATTGAAGGCTTCTCCAGGTTATAAATTGCCCAGACCCAAATGCTATAGAAAATTTATAAAGACTGTCATTAGAATAGAATGTTTTAAATTATCTCAGTTGTATCGAAACAATAAAACCTGATAAAAGATGTATCAGGTAGACATGAGTTGATGTGACAGAAAAGAGTTATTGGGCTATTTGTCAAATGATGAGCTGGATGATGATGATGGCGAAAGTCATCTGTCATATTTTTAGTGTTTTTGAAAATTTTTTATTTAGTTGGGGGTCTCACTGTCGCCCAGGCTGGAGGGCAGTGGCACAGCTCACCATAGCTATGACCTCCTGGACTTAAGTGATCCTTCCACTTCAGCCTCCTGAGTAGCTGGGATTATAGGTGTGTGCCACCATGTCTGGCTGATCTTTTGATTTTTTTTTTTTTTTTGGTAGAAACGAGGTCTTGCTATGTTGCCCAGGCTGGTCTCCAATTCCTGGACTCAAGTGATCCTCTCTCTTCCACCTCCCAAAGTGCTGGGATTACAGATGTGAGCCACTGCTCTTGGGTTTTTTTTTTTTTTTTTTTTTTTTAGTATTTTGATGAATGCCAGGGATTGTCCTTATAGTTCATGTAATTTTCATGATGACCTTGTGAGTCAGACGCTATTATTATTATTCCTGTTTTATAGATAAGAAAACTGAGCTTGGAGGGTTAGATAATGTTCCCGAAGTCACACACTTTCAAGTAGCTGAAATAGCTTCAAGTTGCCAGTTGTCACCTCCAGTTCACTATATTTAAGGTGGAAGTCACCATCCTGGGCCCCAGTTGCTCTTTCTGTTCCTGTCAGTGATACCCAGACTTTCTCAGTTTCATTCTTGCAGTCATTGGTTTTTCCTTTTCCATCTTTTCTCTGAATCCATTCATTGCCAAGTCCCTTTCCTGCTGTCAGCCCTCTTCCTGTCCTCTCGTCTAGTCTTCCTGTTACCTCGGCATACTGGCTAAAGTCCAAACTCCTTAACTCGGTCTTCGAGGCTGGCTGCCCACAGCCTCCTCCTTCTCCTTTGAGGTTCTCTTTCCTGGACCTTCTCTCCATATGAATCAGCAACTTTCAACACATCGTGCCCATTTTCCACACAACTCCTTTGCACATGGCAGTTGTTTTGAGCTGTGTGTCTCCTTGCTCCTGGTTTGGAGCCCCGTCAGCCCTGTCCCTTCCTCAGCCTGAGATGGGTCCCCTCCTCCATGACACACTTTGTTCAGTCCATTCCTCAGTGAGTGTCTCCTGTTCACCATGCTTGTGACAGGGGTTTCTGTGGCTGTCACTAAGCACAGGCCACTCAGCTCGGCATTGCTCTATGACTGCACAAGTGTGATCTCTCTCTCTCTTAGTGGTGGTCAGCGCTGGGTCTAGGTTCTCCC
This sequence comes from Carlito syrichta, assembly GCF_000164805.1. Taxonomy (NCBI): domain Eukaryota; kingdom Metazoa; phylum Chordata; class Mammalia; order Primates; family Tarsiidae; genus Carlito; species Carlito syrichta. The sequence goes on from NW_007245929.1 coordinate 96,593, forward strand.
ATGACATCTGTAACATTGTTCTGCATCGAGGAAGTGCCAGTCTCCACACCTCTATGTGTGTGTAAGGAAAGGAGTTGTTATAATAACTCTAGTAAGTCTCTCAGTATGAAGCTCACTGAGTTATGAATTCTCCCAAACCTTATTACTCAGAGACCCATTTCACTAGGAGAGGACCACAGACACTCACAGATGATGATAGCAGTTGTTGGCAAAGATGGCACGCCCCACTCCCATGAGCATGCACCATACAAAGTAACTTGGCTCTCTTGCCATCAAGAAGTAGAGTTTGTTTCTCCATTTCCAGGATCTAAATTGACTTTGTAACTTACTGTGACCAAAGAATATAGCAAAGTAATCACAGAATCACAAAACCTGAGGGTGGTCTTGGGAACCTCCCCCTGCCCCCGCCAAAGGATCTTCTCTGGAGCCCTGCCTGTCCGCCCTGAGTTTTTAATCCCACTGTGTACATTTATAGATGTGGCTTGAGATGCTTCTTTAACCAAAGTTTCAATGCATTTTAAAGTTCTGCATGTTTGGAGAAGTGGCCATAAGGCAGATAAGTGGTGATTGTTCACATGCTCTGATACCCTAGTTCTGTTTTGTCTCTTACAGTGTCTTGAACATAAGCCAAAACTAACGTGGATTTTTAAACGCTAATATTTTCACAAGTCTAAGTTTAAAAACCCTTGCATTCCTGTGTTCTTGGTTTGCGGACACCCAGAACTGCCCCCTACCTCGCCTATCATATGGAAACAAGCTCTATGTATGTCAAATAGCAAAACAGCCTTTACCTGATGGTGTATATTTCACTTCTGTGCTAAAGCAACGTGCCGGTAACATTTTCTCTCATGGGAAATGACCATTTCTTCCAGGAGCATATAATTTTTTTTCAAATGCATGAAGTTTTAAAAATGAAACCATATCAGACAGAATGATCTTTGGTTTTAGAAAAGTGGAATATTTTTGATGGCTCTGTGGCTGTTCATTATTTTAAAACCCATTAGTTATAATAGGTTAGCTTGAAAAATGAGGAGGTTTCAATTTAAGTGAGACACAATATCTCACTGTAGTTAAATTCTGAAACCATGCCAATCAAATTGCGTTGAAATGACTCTTGAGTTTGTTTTTTAAGGGATCGCTTTCTGCTTTCAGTGTGTATTCAGTAAAACACAGTTATTCAAATTCTAGTAGATGTGTACAAGAGCCAGACTCATGTAGGATGCAGACGCGGTATTGTTCGTGGGCTTTTTACTCTTAATGACTAACCTCACGTGTGTGTCTCCTTTTCCTGGCTGTAAGAAGGAATCACATTTTATAAGCATTTTATTCAGTAATACGTTCACATTGTGTTTCACCTCTTGCTATCACTCATGCTACAAGCATCCCTGCGACATACTGAGATAGCTAATATCATTGCTAGAAAAGTACAAGGTAATTTGGATAGAAAATAATGTAATAGCTTTAGTAACAGAATATAATTAAATTAGTGCCTAGAGTAAAAATAGTTAAAGGCTTATTTTTAGTTTTAATGGATCAGATCAGTGTGATTAAAACACATAAATTAAATAACAACATTTACTTCGGTGGCTGTCTTAGTAGTTATCAGCTCTCTCTAATAGCTGATCTTAAGCATTAATAATCCCACCTAATTGTAAACTTTTCATTTTTCCCTGTCTTCTCCCATTTTTAAGTGAACCTAATGTGAATCTGACAAAATCAGGGACATGCTTGTTACATTCTTGGAAGCCTTGAGCGGTTTTAAATTGGGCAGACATATATTTATTAATCCATCAGGAAGTGGTTCTCGAGCATCTACTGTGTACTGGTACCTTCTGGGTGCTGGGGACAGAGTCACCTCCAAAGCCGATAAGGTCCTGCTCCCAAGGAGATTACGGTTTCCTTGCAAGAAGACAGAAAATGACTAGGTAGACAAGCAGGTTAATTTCACATAGGAATGTATAACCACATGGGAGTAAGACAGAATAAGTGATGGAGAAAGACTGAGGAGGGGAGGGGTTATTTAGACTGGAGAGTTGGTGAAGGCATCTTTGAGGGGCGGCGTTTGACTGAGATCTAAATGCTGAATAGCCATCCAGAAAGTGGAAAAGCAGTCAAAAGGCTCAGAAGTGGGTCCAAGCCTGGCAGGGTTGGGAGCTAAAAGAAAACTAGAGTGTGTGGATTGCAGTGAGCAAGAGGCAGCAAGGTCACAGTGGTATTTGGCAGGTCGGTGGGGCAGATGATGTGCTATTCATGGGTGCTGCCCTTCTTGTTTTATTTTATATTACAGGGCAAGTACTCCTCCAAAGTGCTTGTGACCAGAAGTGTTCTGGGTCTTGGATTCCTCTGGATTTGGGAATATCTGCATTATGGTACTCACCTGTTGGGCATCCCTAATCCAAAAATCCAAAATCCGAAATGTTCCAGGGAGCGTCATCTTCAAGTGTTATGTTGGTGTTCAAAAACTTTCGGGTTTTAGAGCATTTTGGATTACAGACTTTTGGATTAAGGCTTACCTTGTATTATTATATGATGTTATGTTATGTTATATTCTGTGTTGAATTACATTCTATTATATCATGTCCTATCTCATGCCATATTGCATATTTATGTGGTATTAGTATTACAAGTTTATGTTTCTGTACCCTGTGAACAAGAAAATGAGGGGTCAGAGGGGGACCGTGGAGTCCCCAACTATGCAGACTTTCTGGCATCCCCAGTGTCCAAAGCCATGCCGGTTGCGGTGTCCTAGCTTGGGTGCACACCATCTTCCTGTGGTTCTCTGTAATTATCAATTAAATTCAGTTCAACAGATACCTTGGGGGCACATGCCAGGCACATGAAACTGATGAGTCCACTGGTCTGTTACAGGCAAATGCAGGAGAAATTGTGGTTGGCTTTCAGGGTAAGCAGCTCTTCTGCTTGCATCTGCTGCTTCAGTTAGTGAGCAGCTGCCTTTCCCGCCATCTTATTCATCCTCTGGTCACAGCAGTAAAATCATATCAAGAACCAAGTATCTGACTGACATGTCAGCAATTTGTGATGTTAACACAGTCTTCCTTTGCTCCTCTGCGCTGGAGACACGAGATGTGAAAAAAGTGATCGTGAGGTCTGCTTATGTATCAAAGCAAAAGGATGCTTCTATTCTGGGGGGAATAATGGAAACTTTTTTTTAAAAAAAAATTAACAGTTTAATAAAATAGGTTGGGGTTTAAGAATGTGTATTCTTTTAAATGAAGCAGCATAGACCCACAGACTCTGTTCTGTTCTGATGAGTGTGATTCAAGGAGTGTGATTCAAGGTGTCTGATTTGCACTGGGGGGCCTTCTGGTGTCTTCAGACTATATGTGGTCATACTATATGGACTTAAATTTCCACCAGGTTAAACTTTCCAGTGATTTATAAGGCATCGAAATGTATTACCAAGAGTGATTATTGAATCTCCCTTCAGAGATAATTAATAAAAGGACCTTGTTATTAAAAAAGAAAAAAGCCACAATTCAGGTTTCATGATGGCACAAGTAAGCTCTCGAAGCCTCTCGGTGATTTGCCAGTCCTAATTTCACTCCATGGACATTTGTTTTGCTTTGTTCTTTCTACCTCTCCCTGATTCTGTGGCTTAATAGATTTTCCTCCTGTTTAGAATAAAACTATAGAAGCCAGTGCCACATTTAGTATCTGTCTCCAGGCATGGCCAGTCCCTCTACCCGCTGGCCATATTCCAGAGGGTTCTGGAAAGAAGCTGACGGAGCCAGGATGTGACAGGGAGGGACGTTTGTGGCAACTCTTGTGACATTTCCAGTCTTGCTGCTTGTTTTTCATGGATGTGCGTGGTGTGGTGTGTGTGTGTGTGTATACATGAGGTATTTGAGGCAGGAAGAAAGACCCTGTAGGTCCCTCCCGGTTAAGAAGGAACACATTGCATTCGAACTATAGCTACAGCCCCCTGGGTGGCCCTGTCTGACGGCCCTTCACTCCCTCTGCCCCAGAGATCATCTCTATCCTGAATTTTGGTTTTATCATTCATGGATGTCTTTATATTTTATGACACAAATTTATGTATTTTAAGTAACATATGGAATTGTTTTCCTTAGTTTTAAACCTTACATAAATGCAATTTTTTTTCTCCCATTGGTATATTTTTAGGAGTTACCCATGTTGATACACGTATCTTTCATCTGTTCTTCCTGCTACATAGTCATCTGCTGGGACTCACGGAGTCACCATAACTAGCTCCTTCTTTCAATACCTGGAACCAGTTGAAAAACAGACTCAAGTTTAGGAGCATAGTGGTTAGAAATTTCCACTTGAGGAGTGTCATGACTCTCGCGAGGGATGAGTTTGCTAACATGCAGCACATTAAGCAGGTTTCCCTTCCAATCGCAGTCTATGTTGTATACACAGGACACCTCCGTCCCTTGAGGGCCCACCCTCTGCGGCACCGGGGAGCAGAGCAGTAGGTACCCCCCAACCCTGTCAGGTGACTGTTTACAGAGAAAAGGAGGAGAGGGTACCATTAGATGTTGCTTCTCCAGGAGGCATGAGTAGGGAAGCTGACAGGGGCTGGGAGTGTTATGGCAAAGGAGGCTGCTCAGCATGGAAAGGAAAAAACAAACAAACAGGGAGGGGAACGTTTCCCAGAGTATCTTTCTCATTACATAAATGTACCATCATTTATGCATCTACTCTCCTGTTGATGGACTCATCTATCATCATCTCAAACAGTACTGCCATGAACATTCTTGTAGATGTCCTTGGCCTCTGTGTGGGAGAGGGCACATGCTTGTTGGAGTGGATGGCAGGATCCTTGGAGTAGTCAGCAGCTTGACTGGCTGCCTAGGTGGTCGGGCCAGCTCATATTTCTCACCACTGATGCATGTTACTGAATGGGTGGGAAATTCATCTTATTGTCATTGTAATTTTCTTTTTCTTTTTTTGAGTTAGTCTCACTCTGTTGCCCAGGCTGGAGTGAAGTGGCACAATCACAGCCACCGCGGCCTCTACCTAATGTGCTCAGGTAATCCTCCTGCCTCAGCCTCCCAAGTAACTGGGACTACAGGTATGTGCCACCACGCCCAGAAAATTTTTTGATTTATTGTGGAGACGAGGTCTCGCTATGATGCCCAGTCTGGTCTTGAACCATTAGACTCATGCAATCCTCCCACCTTGGCCTTCCTAAGTGCTGGGATTACAGGTATGAGCAACTGCACCCATCCTAATTTTTTATTATAAAGTTCTTTTTTCTCTTTTTTTTGAGTCAGAGTCTCACTCTGTCACCCAAGCTGGAGTACAGTGGCATGCTCACAGCCACCGCAGTCTCCACCTGCTGGCCTCAGGCAATCCTTCTGCTTCAGCCTTCCAAGTAGCTGGAACTACAGGTGCACACCACCACACCCAGCTAATTTTTTGATTTATTGTAAAGACGAGGTCTCGCCATGTTGCCCAGGGTGGCCTCAAACCCTGGGCTCTGGCAGTCCTCTTGCCTCTGCCTTCCAAAGTGCTGGGATTACAGACATGAGTCACTGCACCTAGCCTAATTTTTCTAATTACTATAAAGTTCAGTATGGTGTCTCCTTGCCATTTGGGTTTCTAGTTATGTCCATTTCCTGTTCATATTATTGGTGCACATAAAAATATTGGGTTTCTATTTTAGATTGATTTATAGTGGTTCTTTACACATGCTGGGTATTAATTCTTTCTCACTTATGAATCACAGAAATCTTTACCCACTTGCAAAGATGTATCTTTTCCCTTTTTGTGGGGGAAGGGTATATCTTTTGATGTGTATCTGGGATGTGTTTCTTCCTAGAGGTTTTAGAGAGAACTTGAAAAGAGAGAAAAATAGGGGACTCTGACATGTCCACCTCCTAGAACTCTGTAGAGAACGTGTGGAGTGTCACTCCATGTACACATGGGGTCACCTGTCATGATTGTCTTGTAGACCTTCAAGCAGGTGCTCAGCTTCCTTGTGTCTTGTTAGCCAGCGTGTCTGCAAGATTTACATTACTTCCAGGTTCTCATACATTATAGAATTTACTGCCTAGTGCTTAAATGATGATTTTTTTCTCCCCCTCAATATCCTTGCGTGAAGAGGCTATCCCATAAAACACTACTGATCTTCCAGACAGCAGATTTGTCTACCACTGGGCAAATTTCTTTCGTATAATACTATTCCATTTTAACTAGTCCCTTGGTAATTCTGTGCTAATGTCTCATTCTCTCCTAGAGCTTGTGGACATTGTCATCATCCAAAGGCACCTGAGTACTAAATTGCATGATGATACTTACACAAGAAAATTGCAGGCCAGGTGCAGTGGTTCACACCTGTAATGCCAGTGTTCCGGGAGGCCAAAGTAGGAGGATTGGTTGAGGTCAGGAGTTTGAGACCAGCCAGGCAACATAAAGAGACCCTGTCTCTACAAAAAAAAAGAAAAACAAACTAGTCAGGTGTGGTACAGGACTGTTGTTCTAGCTCCTTGGGAGGCTGAGGAGGGAGGATCCCTTGAGCCCAAGAGTTCAAGGTTATAGTGAACTACAATTGCACCACTACTCCAGCTGTTGTGACAGAGTAAGAGCCTGTTTCGAAAAAAAAGAAAAAAAGAATATTGTGTAATTATTTTGCTAATTCTTCCTGAGAATAGTAGTATCTTACAGTGTTATAGACTTTCACCAATAAAAGAATTCTCAGAAGTCGGGCTCAGTGGCTCAGCCTGTAATCCCACGCTTTGGGAGGCTGAGGTGAGTAGATTGCCTGAGCCCGCGGGTTCGAGACCCGCCTGGGCAACTTGGCGAGACCTCATCTCTACAATAAATCAAAAAATTAGCCAGGTGTGGTAGCGCACGTCTGTAGTTCCAGCTACTTGGAAGGCTGAGGCGGAAGGATCGCCGGAGCCCAGCAGGTCGAGGCTGCGGTCGCCGGGAGCGGCTACTGCACTCCAGTCTGAGTGACAGAGTGAGACTCCAACTCAAAAAAAAAGAATTCTCAGAGAACATATGGTACAATCGCTTATCTGATGCATGCAAGGTCATGCCTTGGTGGGCATAGAATAGGATTAGAACTCAGATTTCTCAGCCCAGAGCACAGTATGTTTTCCGTTGTAATAGATTATACAATTGTAATGTTGTTCTCTATTTTTATAAAGTTGGTATCTCTACAGCTCGGTATTTTAAGTTTCGCTGAAACATAGATTTTAGCATTTTAGCTTTGTGTTGGTGGCATCTTTTTAGCTTCTTAATACTGAGAGAACTATTTATCATACTTTCTTAAATTAGCTTTATGGGAATAATCTACTCTGTTTTCCTTCCTTATTTTCAACTGTATTTACAGTCTAGTTTTTCCAACAGGTTGTATAAATAAGTTAAATGTTATGGTAAATTATTCCAAAATGGCATATTAACACTTTGCATAAATTAAAACTATAGTGTAGTGCTTTGAATCAGGTTGTAACTAGATGTAAATTTGTAAATTCATGTAGTTAATTTTTTAAATATAATTTTTCCATGTGTGACTGTCTTTATTTATTTAAGTCAGTGTGTTTAACAGTAAAATTAGTGCCATCAATCCAAGGACTAAAATATTGCCATTAATTCATAAGTAGCCATGTTCTCCATCCTGACTCCCTGCATTTCTCCACAGGAACCAGTATCCTGGATTGACCATTTATTGTTACTATTTCTCTGCTTTAAAAAATACATGCTTTATGAGGGGGCACCCCAAAAACCCAGAATTTATTTATAAAAATTTTTATATTTATTCCTCCATGTTTAAACTTCAGTCACCTTCACAGTACTGTTTGATGCAATACACCTATCGAGTTGCTTTTTCTACTGCTCAAAACTCATCAATTTTTTTTTATTTTTTGAACTCTTCAATTTTGAGACCTTTTAGTGCTTCTGCTTTTTTTTTGCTTCAACTTTTCCAATCAGCAAACTATTTCCCTTTGAGGACTTTTCATCGGGGAAACATACAAAAAAATCACTTGGGGCAAGATTGGGTGAATAGGGAGGGTGGGGCATGGGGGTCACGCCTTTTTTGGTCAAAAAATGCTGAACTACCAGGGGTCCGCCCTCCAAAAAATAATTTTTGGGGTCCTCCTTCTTATACACACATATATACAGTATGTGTATATATGCACACATATACATCTATGTATTTACTAAGTTTAATTGTCTTCATTTTTAAACTTTGTAAAAGTGTCAACTGTATATAGTCTTTTGTGGCTTGCTTTTTCCACTCAATAATGTATCTAATATTTATCCTTGTTGTATATAATTATAATTCCAATATGTGTAGCATTCCATTGTATGGGTTTACTGTAATTTATCTGTTCTTTTGTTGTTGGGCATTCAGTGTTTGTCTCCTAGTTTTGTTTGTTTTAGCTATTATTAATAATTCTGTATCAATACTTTTGAACTTCTGGTGCCCATCTCTTGGATTTATACTTAGGAGGAGAATTACTGGGTTGTAAGCTACACAAATGTTTACTTAGTGCCATAATATTAGAATGCCAAATTACACCTCTAGTTATTCATATCAATTTCCATTCCCACCAGCAGCATATGGGAGATTCTGTTGACTTGCATCTTCTCTGACTCCTGGCCTTGGCAGACTTTTCAATCTTTTCCGGTCGAGTGGGTGTGATATTGCACTGTGGGCTTGATTGGTCTTAGCCAGATTCGTGATGAGTCATCTGTCCTGTCTCCTTATGTTTCCTGGTCTCCTCTGTGATGTTCCCGTTCATGGCTTTCATCCACTTTCTGTTGCATTTTCTATTGATTTGAAGTGTTCCTTATATATGCTCTCAGTACAGATACTTAACCACCTAACAAATATCTTCTCCCAGTTTGTGACTAGTCTTTTTTACTTTCTTTGAGTATCTTTTGAGACATAAGTAAAATTTATTTTGGCTCAATTTATGAATCTTTTTCCTACTTAGAGTGATTGTGTCATGTTCTAGTGGCCCTTTGTTGCCATTAGAGAGATATTACCTATGTTTTCTTCTTAAAATGTAATACTCTTGAAAATTAAATCCTCAGTTCTTCTGGAATTGATTTTTGAGTATGGTGTGGTGTGTGGGAACCTGGTTTTTCTATTTTTCAGCTCTGTTTATTGGACTCAACTGTTCTGCCATGCTGCCTCTGGTCCTGTGTTTTCTGTTCTGGTCCACTGGTCACTTAATCTATCCCTACACCAACACCTCACCATCCTCATGAAATCTTAGTACCAGTAGGCAAGCCTTCCTCCATACTTTTCTCCTTCAAGAGTATATTATTTCCAGCTCTTTGCTTTTTCATGCTAATTCTAGAGCTGACTTGTTAAGAACCAAGAACTCTGTTTACATTTCAGTTAACTTTGAATTTACAGATCAATATCTGGAGAATTGACATCTTAGTGATATTGTATCCTTATTCATAAAGATGATATATATATTTCATTTAATTAGGTATTCTTCAAAGTTTTTCAGAAAATTTTAATACTTTTTTATATTATCACACTGCCATCACCATCACAATTACAATGGTTTTCACCTATACAGTGTTTCCTGTGTGTCAGTCTGTTATGTTCAGTCTTTATAGCAAGAATAAGGAGAGGGAGATCCTATTATTTATATATTGCATGCAGATGGGCTAATTGACTCACAGGAGATTACACAGTCTGTAAATGACAGAGTCAGGATTCTAACCTAAAGTACCTGGATACAAAGTTCACATATTTTTGTTTTTTTGAGACAGAGTCTTGCTCTGTCACCCAGGCTGGAGTGCAGTGGTGTGATCATAGCTCACTGCAGCCTCGACCTCTTAAACTCAAGTGATCCTCCTACCTCAGCCTCCTGAGTAGCTGGGACTACAGGCATGTACCACCATGCTTGGCTAATTAATTTTTATTTTTTGTAGAAATGAAGTCTCACTATGTTGCCCAGGCTGAAAGTTCATATTTTTAATTACTAGCCTATATTGCTTATAGGCTTTTTCCTCTCGTTGGATTTATTTCTACATATTTTATAGGCTTTGTTGCTATTACAAATGGTAGCTTTAGAAAATTGTTATTTAAATTACTTGTAGAAACAAATAGAAATAGAGTTGTTTCTTGCATATTAATCTTATATCTAACAACCTTGCTAAATTTGTCTGTAGGGTTTTAAGAGTATTTCTATAGAGATAATGATATCAGTGGAAAATAGTAACTCTTTTTTTCTTCCTTTCCAATTCTTATATCTTTAATTTATTTTCCTTGACTGACTAGGTCTTACAGGGGTGACAGCGTTTTATTCTGAAGTTCAGGGAAAAGATTTCAACATTTTACCACTTGATTTGATCATAGCTTTAGGTGTTAGATCCTTTATCAGGTTAAAGAAGTTTTCATCTAGTCTAGTTTATCAGTAATTTTTCTTTTTAAATCAAGAATGAGCATTCAGTTTTATTACATGCTTTTTTGGTACCTATTGAGATGATATATTTTTAAAATCTGTTAATGCAATGAATTACATATATGTACAAGGGGACCCTAAACTTCAGTCACCTTCAAAGTACTCTCCATTTGATGCAATATACCTATTGAGACGCTTTTTCCACTGCGCAGAACAATTTTTGAACTCGTCCATTTTGATGTCTTTTAGTGCTAACGTCACCTTGGTTTTTTTTTTTTTTTTTTTTTTTGGAGTCTCACCCTTGTTGCCTGGGCTGGAGTGCAGTGACACGCTCACAGCCTTCGCAGCCTCCACCTGATGGACTTAGGCAATCCTTCTGCCTCAGCCTTCCAAGTAGCTGGAACTACAGATGCATGCCACCACACCCAGCTAGTTTTTGTGATTTATTGTAGAGATGAGCTCTCACCAAGTTGCCCAGGCTGGTCTCGAACCCCCAGGCTCAGGCAATCCTCTCGCCTTGGCCTCCCAAAGTGCTGGGATTGTCTCGCCTCTTCCCCATTGGCAAAACATCTCCCATTGAGAACTTTTTTCATCCAGGGGAATAAAACAAAGTCGCTTGGGGCAGGATTGGGTGAATAGGGAAGATGAAACACAGGTGTCATGCCGTTTTTTAGTCAAAAACTGCTGAACACTTAGCATGATGTGGGCAAATTGCGCTCATAAATCACCCATCATGAAATGGGCAAGCTCAGTGAAAGAATCTTAAAAAAAAATTCACTGAAGCTGAATGCAACCTCTTAGAACAACACTAACTGATCCACTGATGCTGATGGGTTCCTAGAGCACTTACCTAGCAGGGGAAGCCTGTACTGCAGTGGGCCACCCTCCAAAAGATAATTCTAGTTTTTTGGGGGTCCTCCCTCATATATATGTGTGTATAGTTTTAATATCAATTCATCTGTTATATATGTGATATAAACCCAATTGGATTATGCTTTTTTATGCATAGTTGGTTTCAGTTTGCTAATATTTTACTTAGGATATTTATGGATGTGTGTATAACTAAAATGGAGCTATATTTTCCTTTCTTGTTTTGTTTGGCATCATGATTATACTGGCCTAATACAGTAAGTTAGGAAGAATTCCCTGTTTTTATATTTAGTGAAGAGTATACTATTCCAATGTAAAATATTACCTTGAAAAATTGATCACCTTTAAAACGTATATATAACTTTTGAATTATAAACATATATAATCAGAAACCTCTTATTTTTGAAAATGGATTGTTTTTGATGTGTTAAACTCTAAGTTTTGCCTTGGTATCTGAAATTCTTGGGTATTTTAAGTGAATTAAAGGTACACAGGCATTAAAGGTTGTAACCAAACATTTATTAAAATTCCCCATGTGGTATTTCGTAATTTCTAGTTCCCTGAAGACTCTTCAAGTAATTTATCATTAAATGTAGAAGCTGTAGCCAATGTCTGTGTAGGTTTCCTTCTGCTGGTTCTCGCTCATGGTGACTCGCTTCCTTATAGACTCACTTGTCTTGACTTTCTGGAGCTCATTGACCTTGAAAAATCACATGTAGGGAATACCACGGGCCCAGGATGAAGTTCTCCTTGGAGCTTGATCTGGAGCTTGATCTGGAAGCATGATCAGTACAGGACCATGGAAACAAGGTTCACAGGTGGAAGTTTCTGTGCTTCTCAAGCTGTGCTTGGACCCAGGTACCAATCTACGTGAGGCTCAGTCAGTTGCCCCAGCTTCTCTGGGATGGGTTATTTTTTCTTTTGTTTTTCATTTACTGCTTTGCTCAGCAGCAGGAAAACTTTCAAGTGGCCTTGAGGTTTCAGCTTAATGTGGGAACATTATCCTGAGAGAGGAACCAAGCTGGGCAAGGCCTGGATCTTGACTTGTGGCTTCTTCTCCCAATAAACTACACACTGTGAGACGATGCCTTCAGGGCAATCATGGCTTTGGGGCAACAGCTTTCCATTAACCTCTTTGGGGATGAGGTACCCCCAGAATTTGGCCTGGAAGTTCCCCTGTACCTTTTTCAACACTTCAGTGCTTTTAAGTTGGTTTTGCTTTAGTGTTTTATACAGTGTTTTTAGGTTTTGCACTGTGGGAATTGATCTGAATATTCCAGAACAGAAACTCCCACGAATTGTTTCTCCCAAACTTTTCTTTCTAAATGCTATTTTTCAAATATTGGTTTATCGAGTAGACCAGAAGCCTTGTTAAGTATTGGAAAAGACTAACTACTCCTTTATAAGAGATACAGAAAATGCATTTCTAAAGTTTAGTGATTCTGGCATTTTAGTTGTGGTTGATCTGCTATGTGAAGAATAAGGCCAGGAACTTCTGAACACTTATTGCTCTTGTATTGAATATCATTTAGAAGTTGTAAGCTAAATGTTTATTTTAATGTGAAATAAAAGCATAGTATTAGGAAATGCTTAGGGATATAATATGTAGTGATATAATTTAATGACAATGTTATTGAAGCTCAACATTTTTATTGCATTCATTATTTATGAGAAGAAACCAATCAATGTTTTCTGTTTTCATCAAGGTATTATATCTAAAAATAACTTTTCTTGAACTTGACTTCAAGATTTATTAAAATGCATTTTTTTCGTTTAATTTTGAATTGGAGTCTCACTGTGTCACCCAGGCTGGAGTGCCATGACACGATCACGGCTCAGTACAGCCTCAACCTCCTGGGTTCAGGTGATCCTTCCTCCTCAGCCTCCCTAGTAGCTGAGACTACAGGTGTGCACCACCATGCCCTGGTAATTTTTTGATTTTTTGTTTAAGTGTGGTCTTGCTATGTTGTCCAGGCTGGTCTCGAACCCCTGGGCTCAAACGATCCTTCTGCCTCGGCCTCCTAAAGTATTGGGTACAGGTGTGAGCCCCTGTGCCCATCCTAAAATGTGTTTTTATTATACCTAGTATAAAATAATTGACTATGTTCAGTGTGTCGATGGGTCCCAAGACCAAAATGGATTTGGTGGTTCATAGAACGACCTCCAGGACTCAACATATAACTGTACCCACGACCATAACTTATTACCATGAAGGAACACTAAGCATGGTTAGCAGAAGGAAAGGCATGTTGTGGGATGTCCAGGGGAGCCCAGGCACAAGCCTCTAGGAGTCCTCCTCCAGTGGAGTCACACAGGACGCCCCTGATCCCCCAGCCTCAAGGTGTGACCACACGTGGGAAATGCACCAGAGTTCCAGACCCTGGAAGGAGAGTAAGCACCCAGCATAGGCCATGATGAATGCATGGCTTTTTATTTCATTTTGGTTTTTTTTGAGTCGGGGTCTTGCTTTGTCACTCAGGCAGTGGCACAATCACGGCTCACTACAGCTTCAACCTCCTGAGTTCAGGCCATCCTCCTGCCTCAGCCTCCCGAGTAGCTGGCTCATTTTTTAGTTTTTATAGAGATGAGTTCTCACTATGTTATCCAGGCTGGTCTCAAATGCTTTGGCTCAAGGAATCCTCCCACCTTGACCTCCCAGTGTGCTGGGATGATATGCGTGAGCCACTGCCACCAGCTTCTTAACAGTTTTAAGTACAGTGATCAACTCTTATCAGTTAATGGTGGGGGAAACCTTCCTGAAATTCAGGTTCCCAGATGCCAGTCAAGGGATAAAAAGCCGTATAAGCAGGACAGCAGTGAGGCCTACCGTGTTAATACCTAGAGTGTGGCTAAAGTTTTTTAAGCACTTACTGTGTGGCAAGCACTGTTCTAAGACTTTTACTCATTTCATCCTCACAACAACCATTTCATAACTGGAGAACAGAGGTATAGAGAGGTTAAGAAATTCATCCAAGGTTGCACAGCTAATAAATAATAAAACAGGATTCAAAGTTAGACTTCAGAATCCATGATTTCATAAAATGCTTAATTTTTTTTTGAGAATTATTTTCATTTTATCTCACCTTGTAGATAAAGTGTTCCATATATTTCCATAAAACTGTTTAAAGGAATTTGTCACCCTATAACCCCTTTGAATCTTCAGCACTGTTTCATGACTCTCAACCTTCAGATCTGGAAAATCCTTCTAATTATCATACATAAACCCTTCCTGATCTTTTGGTCTCTGTGTTTCTGGTTTGGAGAATCCAAATTTTTTTCCGTCCTTCTATAAAAGGCTTGTCAAGGACCACTAATTTATTTCCACGGTTCTTCCGGTATTTCCTGTTGATCTTCTGAGATGTGGCAATTAGAACTGCAAACAGAGATGGTGTCACAGCCTTGTGGTTTATAAAAGACAGGACAGCTGGCTTAGTCCATTTGGGTGACTTAGAAACAGCAGGAGCTTTTCTCATACTCTGAAAGCTAGAAAGTCCACGAGCTGGTACGGGAGGTCTAGCCTGTTGAGGGCCCTCTTCCTGGGTTATAGATGGCACCTTCTCGCCGTGTCCCCCATGATGGAAGAGCACGAATCCCATTCCTGGGGCTCTGCCCTCCTCACCCCTGAAGGCTCCCTATGACACCATCACATTGTGACTAGGTTTTCACTTAATGGATTTGGGGGCACAAGCACCCAGACTGCAGTACCAGAATTTTCTGTTTCATTTCCGTCCTTGCAATTCTCAGCATGGTATTGGCCATATGATCTCCCTGTGTATACGGGACAGTGGCTTCAGGAAACAGCCTTTAAGTGCTCCTGGAGGGCCATCTGGGATGCAGCTAGTGACTAGGAACTCGCCTCTCTACAAGTAAGCTTTAGGTTATTTTTTTATGATTGAAATAGAAAGCTCCGCTATTTATTATATCCATTCCCGAGAAAATACATTATAGCTTCAAGAAAAACTCGAGTGTTAACACATGTGCTAAAATATGCTACAGATGCTTAATGTCTTCCTGTAATGTTATTTGACTGTTCAGAGTCACCTGCTTTTTTGATCTCTGCCTAAGTTTGCTTTCCTTATTCCATGCCACCTGTTCCCAAGAAGATACTTGCAGTCTGTTGTCTTTTCTAAATGGTCAGTACATATGTTGGGAAAAGGTGGATTTCTACTGGTGTCTTTCAGTAAACACCTTGAGGATTCCTGGTTATTTTATTTTCAGTGTTATTTTATTTTGATATGATACCTTAATACTGTTTTTACTTAAATGCCACATAAGAAGTCATGCTGTATGACTGAGGTATGGTCCTTATTTAAATGTTCATGGATAGGAAACTAGTAATTTCTAGATTTAACCTTTTAAAAATTATCAACTTCAAACTACTGCATGGCGATCCTTGGCCTTGTGTCTCTGTAGGCTTACAAAGCCTGTGTCTAACTCATCACTCTCATGTGTTCATGTACATCTAATTGTTGGAGACATTTACTCCCTTCTGATTCAGGTCTTTGCATGTGTAGTTTTCGGTCTAAGCATTACACCATCAGAAAGGCTGTCCCTATCCAAAGCAACTTTCTCCATGCTCCTCACCCCCAAGAAATCGCTGCTGCCTGGCTTTATCTCATTCCTAGCACCTACCGGGGATCGGAGAGGAGATTTTGTCTCTGTTTGCTTGTCTGTCTATCTGTCATAGTTGACTTTAAAGCATCATGAGAGCAGTGATGTCCATTCTATCTTGAACAGGGGTCCCAAACCCCTGGGCCACAGACTGGTACTGGACCGTGGCCTGTTGGGAACTAGGCCATATAGCAGGAGGTGAGTGGAGGGTGAGTGAGCAAAGCTTCATCTGTATTTACAGCTGCCCCCCATCACTGTCATTACTGTCTGAGCCCCGCTTCCTGTCAGATCAGTGGCTGCTTTAGATTTTCATAGGAATGCGAACCCTATTGTGAGCTGTGTATGGGAGGGATCTAGGTTGCTGCTCCTTATAAGAATCTAATACCTGATGATTCTTCCTTCCCACACCCCAACGCCTCATCTCTGGAAAAATTGCCTTCCATGAAACCAGTCCCTGATGCCAAAAAGGTTGGGGACAGCTGGTCTTGAGTACCTCTTGATGTTTTGGTTAGCACAAAGCGCGGGGTCACTTAGTTCTCGTTGAGTAAGTCAATGAACTAATTTATTAAAGACTACAGAAAATCAGGCTCTTTATGTGAGATATGTTATTTGATCTTTATTCTTTTTTATAGTTTTTTATAATTTAAACCTATGAGATTTTCTTTGGGTTACTTAGGACCTGAAGAAGGTATCCAAACTGGTTTTAGGTTTAGATTCTAACCATTGACTAACTAAAAGGTCAACAATGGATCTATTTAATCCTCTAGGCTTGATGAAGCCTTCTGATTCTTTGAACTCTACCTGAGAATTGTGCATCTGCTGTAAAATGTCATTAAGTGCAATGAAACAGGACTCCAACATTTCAAGATACTAGATATGTACCTTGATCTTTTTGCATCCCTTGAAACATTTTGAACACAGAAGAGTATGAAGAATAATACAATGAACACTTGCGTTCACCTCACTTTACCTAGTCTTAACATTCTTCACATGGAGTTGAAGCCTTAGCTCTTGATTCCCTTCCTTCTCGCTCTAGATAGAACTATGATCCATATATTGGTATTTATCAATCTTGTACATGTTTTTGTACAACTGCCTATGTATTTATTTATAGATAGTATGTTATATTGCTTTCCTTTTTTTTTCTTTGAGTTGGAGTCTCACTCTGTTGTCCAGGCTGAAGTGCAGTGGCATGATCACGGCTCACCACAGCCTCAACCTCCTGGGCTCAGGCAATCGTTCTGCCTCAGTGTCAGCCTCCTGAGTAGCTGGGACTACAGGCGTGCACCACCATGCCTCGCTAATTTTTTATTCTTTTTGGTGTCAGAGTCTCACTCTGTTACCTAGGCTGGAGTGCAGTGGCGTGCTCATGGCCACTGCAGCCTCAACCTGCTGGGCTCAGCGATCCTTCAGCTTCAGCCTTCCAAGTAGTGGGAACTACAGGCATGTACTACCACAGCCAGCTAATTTTTTTGGTTTTATTGTAGAGACAAGGTCTTGCCAAGTAGTTCAGGCTGGTCTTGAACCCCTGGGCTCAGGCAGTCCTCTCACCTCGGCCTTCCAAAATGCTGAGATTACAGGCATGAGCCACCATGTCTGGCCACCCAGCTAATTTTTTTTAATGTTCTATAAAGACAAGTTCTTGCTATGTTACCCAGGCGGATCTCTAACTCCTGGGCTCAAGCAATCCTCCTGCCTCAGCCTCCGATAATGCTGGGATTACAGGTGTGAGCCACCATGCTGACCTCGTTTTGCATGTTTTCCAATGTTATATACATGATATTATATTGGACATAATCTGCACCTTTATTTTTTTATTTATTTATTTTTTTGAGTTGGAGTCTCATTCTGTCGCCCAGACTGGAGTGCAGTGGCCGCTCCCAGCCACCGCAGCCTCGACCTGCTGGGCTCCGGCGATCCTTCCGCCTCAGCCTTCCCAGTAGCCAGAATTACAGGCATGTGCTACCACACCTGGCTGATTTTTTGATTTATTGTAGAGATGAGGTCTCGCTGCCCAGGCGGGTCTCGAACCCACGGGCTCAGGCAATCCGCTCATCTCAGCCTCCCAAAGGCGTGGGATTACAGGCTGAGCCACTGAACCCGGCTGCACCTTTATTTTTTTATGCAACACTAAATTTTTGAGATTTATCTATAATGATACATGCATCTCTAATAGTTCACTCATTTTCACCACTATGTAAAATTTCATTGAAAGATAATTCTGCATTTTATTTATCTAGTCTCTTGTCAAAGACATTCAGGTTGTTTTCAGTCCTTCGCTGTGTTAATTAGTGCTGCAGTAAGCAAGAATTTCTCTCAAGGGTGCTTTGCAATCTCTCACCACTACGCCTGGCCAGGGATCAGATTTCAGCATGGGACTTGGAGGGGCAAACTTCCAAATCACAGCAGTAACCACAGGACTCTTTGCCTCCTTATTTATTTATTTATTTAATTTATTTATTTTAGATACGAGGTCTCACTATGTTGCCCAGGCTGGGCTCAGCCTCCTGGGCTCAAGCCACCCTTCTGCCTTGGCCTCCCAAAGTGCTGGGTTTACAGGCATGAGCCACTGGCATCCAGCCCTTCCTTCTCCTTTAGATCATGCATTATATGTAAAGAGCCACAGACTCTTTACATATAATGTAAAGAGGGGTGAGTGAGTGAGAGTAATGTGGGGTGGGTGAGTGAGAGCATTCACCAAGCCTCTTCTCATTCTGAGAATAGTGAAAATCCAAGGAAAGCACAATCTGTAGCAAATTTATATTTCCCACCATCACTTATGTAAATCTTAAACAGCCCACTCTTAAGGCAGGTGGATGGGTATATGGTCAGAGAGAGAGAAAGAGAGAGAGAAAAGTCATGGAAACTTGCTGTAAGTTCTCACCTGGTTGAAATTAACCATCACAAGTGGCTTTACAGATGATCTCTTGTTGGGAGCCAACATCTATAGCTACATGGCTGAGGCCTGTAAAGGCCCATCTGGAAGATCGCCTCTGACATAGGATATCAGTTATACCTATAATATTGGCGTGTGATTAGTGACCAGTGTGCATACATGGCAGTAAAACTTATAAGTAAATCTCTATACACCTGATGGAAAGT
>NW_007245929.1:115914-166069 GCF_000164805.1 Carlito syrichta
GTTTTTTCTAGTTTCGTTAAATACCGAAACTCTGTTTTGCTCCAGCCCATGGCCATCGTCATGGCAACCCATACATTTCCTTGTTCAAAGAGTATGACAACTACCCATAAGTTTTATGAAAGAATTAGCTTAATAAGATATAGCATAGTATTAAAGTTCAATCATCAGATTATAGAAAAATTAAAGTTTAGATATATGAAACTCATATAAGTCATGGTAAGGTTTTGTAGAATTACAGGGCACTATGTTGACTCATAATAGGTTAATGGAATAAATAAAAATTAAGTCATTTAAGTAAACTTATAGATTATAGTATAGTGTTAAGTTAATAATATCAATCGTTAAAAAATATTAGGAGTCAGTGAACTTGGATTGAACCTAGAGTTAACTTAGAAAGTTTTTGTATTAATCAGGGTTTAGAACAAAGAGTATAATATGGACGATTTATTGAACATTATGAAAAACACTTTGAACTATCTGTATTAAAATTGTGCACCTGTGATTTTAATGTAAGTTTTGTGAAGCACGTCATGCATCATGGAATTGTAATTGTTTGCTTGGAACTTGCAAGTCTCGTGATGGTCTTGTGATGCATAGTTTGTAAAGTGCGATATGCATGGAATTTGTACACCCCCAGCAAGTGATTATCACACTGCTGGAGGATATAGAAAATGGTATATAAGTTGGAAGGAGTCCGAATAAAATTTGGACTCAGTTCTGATCAAACTGATCCCAGAAGAACTGCCTCCGAGTGGTCTCTTCTCTCCATCTTGACTCTCCGGTGCGGGTCCTAACCCTCCCTCGGTCGGTTCCGGTCACCGACAATCTCTCCTGCTTGCTTTCACAGGACTTTCTCTTGGGGCAGTGCACCCTTTGTCATTGACTGGGCGAGACAAGAGTCAAGGTCACTGTATACATGATCGCTGTCCTGTAATGTACTTGAATTCAGAACATCTCAACACAGCCCTGCGTACATTTCACATGGTGCCTTCCCCTTAACAGAAGCAAACAGTGAGGCAGGGTGGTGCTGGGACCTCTTAAGAAGGAGTTTACGTTGCATCAGCTAAAGACTTCACAGATACCAGTACTTTGCTTGTCCTTCTGGCACTCTGGAAGTTTTGAGACATCCAGGCAATGCCTGGTTGCAGGATTCATTGGGTAAGCAATGTGTCTTTCTTTTGCAAAACAGAAGAAGGTGTTTGGAAGGAAAAGTGGAATTAGGAAGCCAGTGTTATTCCATACAGGTGTGCTCCTGAGCACACTAATATCTGGAAGGATTATGAATAGAAGTCGGAGCTCTGGTAACTGATTCTGTCACTGGAATAGCCAGGATAGAGACCAAACCTCCAAGCCTGAACTCTTCACAGCTCCACCAGCTGCCTCTCAGTAAGTCAGAGAGCTTGCAAGTAGACACAGCTGGCCTGTTTTTATCCTTTGTTTTCTGTGAAGTAACTAAAATTTATTTTTTCTATTTTGTTATTTAGCTTTAACTATTATTTTTTCAACAAATTATAAAGAAAATAAAATGGAAGCAAATTCCCAGTTTAGGATCAAATATTTTTAAGAATTTTTAAAACATGAGGTCAGTTCATTTGAGCCCTTCCACCAGCCTGTGCAGTTCAACATTCAAGAGAAAGGAGTTGGTCTTAGTCTCTTTGGGCTGCTATAACAAAACCCAATAGACTGGGTGGCTAATACACAACAGAAATGTATTTCTCACACTCCTGAAGGCTGGGAAGTCCAAGCTCAAGGCATCAGCAGAATCAGTGTCTGGTTCATGGAGTGGTGCCTTCTTGCTGGGTCCTCAGGTAGTGGGAAGGAGCAGGGGAGCTCTCTGGGGCCTCTTTTACATGGGGGGACCCCAAATAACTGAAATTATCTTTTGGAGGGCAGGCCCCTTGTAGTACTGGCTTCCCCCAGTAGGTAACTGCTTGAGGAACCCATCAACATTAGGGTACCAGCTAGCATTATTGTGAGAGTCTAGTGTTCGACTTCAGTGAATTTCTTTGGAGATTCTTTCAACGTGTTTGTCTATTTCACGATGGGTGATTAACAAGCATACCTACCTACACTGTGCTGCATGTTTAGCAGTTTTGGACCCCAAACGACATGACCTTCATGCCTCCCCCCCATTCACCCAGTCTCACCCTGAGTGACTTGTGACTTTGTTTTATTTCTCTGGATGAAAAAGTTCCTCAAAGGGAAACATTTTGCTGATGTGGATGAAGTGAAACAAAAAACCGGCAGAAGCAATAAAAGGCATGAAAATGGACAAGTTTAAAAACTGTTTTGAGCAGTGGAAAAAGTATCTTGAAAGGTGTATTGCATTAAACAGAGAGTACTTTGCAGGTGACTGAAGTTTAAACATGTGAGAATAAATAACACATTTTAAAATAAATAAATTACATTTCTGTTGGGTCCCCCCTTACATAGGGACACTAATCCCCTTCATGAGGGCTTTGCCCCATTAACTAATCTTCTGAAAGCCCCATTCTCTAATACCATCACACTGGAGATTAGGTTTCAACATACAAATTTTTTGGGGACACAAACATTCAGAATTCAGCATTCATATACACTATATACTAAGAAAGGTCTACTCGCAACATTTAGAATAAATGGAAACTGAAAACCTATTAACAGGCCAAATCTTAAAAGAGGATATACTAATGCTGACATGTGCACCCACACACATACCTGACATTTTTGGTAGGACGGTTTTGTTCCAGAGAGTTTGTACATCATGAATGTTGCTTCTATAACTGCAACATCTCTGTGTTGTACTAGGGAAAGAAGCCTTACCTTTCCCACTCCCTAATTAGAAAAAGCAGGACTGACAAGGTTCTACTCCAAGTGAATCAAGCTGAGGATCAGGTAATCTTGAATCACAAACCCTTTTATGCCCTTCTTCGAAATTGCTGTCTCCATGCACAATACTAGGAACAAGTGTCTATATGAGCCCAACAGTACAGATTACCTATACATTAATTGGGTCTGGCAACTGTAAAGTGTACTCTCAGTGTCCTTCACAAATATTTATCCAGATATATGTAAAAGGCAATTATGGTGCTTGTTTGTAAGTCAATGAAGTATTTGCTTTTTTGGCTTGTTGTTTGTTTGGGTGGTTGTGGTTTTGGGATAGCTTACCATAGCCAGATCCATTAAATGCAGTGTAACTCATTGAAAAATAGAACAAATTTAAGCTGAATAAGGAATGTGGCTTTATAGGATTACAGCATAGATAATATTAGAATCATTCACATACAGAGGAGGTGTCAGGAAGAGAGCAGTAACATATGCCGTGATGCTGAAGGAACCGACATCTGGAGCAGCAAAAGCCATAAAGGGAAAATAACAGGAAATGACCTCAATTTCATAAAAGAAGAAGTGTCTTTCTAATGTCTTTAAATACAAAAGAAAGAAATAAGACAAAGAGAATAGACTAAAAAGAAAAATAGTCCTACACTGTAAGAGCCTGTCTACCAGAGTGTAACAAAAACCGTGGAGAACAGAAAAAAATCAGGCCAAATATTGAATACATGAGCTATTCAGGAATGATCAAAAGACAGGAAGATGATGAACATGTTTTGGCAAAAGAAAAGTCAAAAGAAGGCAGAAAGTACAGGTTGAATCAATTCGAAGAAGGCAAAGTAATGGAGAGAAATGATACCAAGCAGACAATGTTCAGAGGGAATGAATGTATACCCTGATGTTATACATGTTGCCTAGCAACAAGCAATTAAAAAAAGAATGCAAAGGAAGTACGAAAAGCAATTAGAGTAAGAAAGAGACACATGCCTGTAAAGTCATCAAATACAAGGTGAAAATGAGCAGAGCCAGCCCAGCCTGGAAAGTGAGTTTAGACCCAGACAAATTTCAGATCCATGATCACATTTGTTGTCTCTTAGGTCAGTTTTTTAAAAAAGTTAGACACTGATTGTAATGACCATTAAAATAACTACCCAGTATGATTAAAAACAATTCTATGAAAATGACTAAAAATATGATTGAGAAAGGCATTTAGCAGTGATTTTCATCGTTTATTTTCTTATTTTGGATATGGATTTTTGCTTTGTACATTTCTAATACCTCATTTTAAATATTTAGATAGTAGGTAGCATCGGACCTGTTTGTAAAGTTCAAAAGTGCCTTCCTGCAAATAATAGCTTCTAAAGGCCAGCAGTTGCATTTAAAAATAAGTAAATTAATTCATCCTGTACTTAGCAGTAAAACAGCATTTCCATTATGTGGACTTAGCATTGACCTCGTGAGAACTGAAAGCAATCCCAGCTCCTCATTCCAGTCCCCTCAAGGCTCAGCCGATGAAAGGACCACTGTCAGAACATTGCTCAGACCATCTTTCAGCATGTCCCGTCTGTAGGCCAGGGGTTTCTCCTGGTCGCCCATCTTTTGAAATGGGAGAGTCTCACGTCTTTTTTACTCACCCGTTTAAGTGAATGACCAACATTCCACAGTGCTGGAGTGAAGGCGTAGATTTAATAACAAGCACAGAAACAATTGAATACAAGTGGTGAAAATCAGGCCCTTACTACTGAATTTGGAGACCTTTCCTGTGACCCAGCTTCATGGTGCTTCCTGCCCATTGGAGTTTCTCACCACTCACATTTTGGAAGTTGAGAGTGGTAATTAAAGTGCACAGTGGCTCTCAAAGTAGGTTCTCAATGTCTTAATAGCTGAAGGGGTATATATGGTAGCTCATGCCTGTCATCCCAGCACTTTGGGAGGTGGAGGTGAAGGATTCTGCCTGAGCCCAGGGGTTCAAGACCAGCCTGGGAAACTTGGCAAGACCTCATGTCTAAGTTAAATTTTAAAAATTAGCCAGTCGTTGTGGCATGCACTCCTGTAGTTCCAGCTACTCAGGAGGCTGAGTTGGAAGGATTGCCTGAGCCCAGGAAATCGAGGCTGTGGTGACCGTGAACGTGCCACTGCATGCCAGACTAGGCAACAAAGTGGTACTCTGACTCAAAAATAAACACACACACAGTGCCAAAAATGCATACAAAATTTAAATTGTAATGCTCAATGCATACCTGCCTGTTGCATGGTGATGCTAGCATTTATTTGGTTAATGCCATCTTTTGAACAAATGTCATACTACACATGGCTACTGTAATTCAACTTTGAAAAGTAATACATAGATAACATCTCTTAAATTGTGTATTTTGGGGGGCACCCCCAACATATGTGTGTGCGTGTGTGTGTATGTATGAAGGGATATGTATGAATGAAGGGGTGGCTTTTGAGATACTCTGATTTGTACTTAGAATTTACCCACTGCTAAAGCTGAATGCCTTTAATTAAAACAGCAGATCAAAACAGCCGCCACACCCTTTCATGGAGTAAAACACCATATGCCATTGAATCTGAGACACCACTGATTCTAGCAGCATTGACATATTACGTACCACTAATGAAAATACTCTGCCCGCTAAACTGTGACAAACTGCTAAGACACCAATGATTATAAGATGGGTTGCAATTTTAGAGATTGTAAACTGTGGGAAAAGGTGTCTGAGAATCAATGAAGGAGGATCAGCTGCTCCATAGTCACCTTGTTTCGAATTGTCTTTGGGTTTCATGCACCAAATATGAATCCTGTCCACCTACTTTATTCTGCCTTTTAAAAACCTCTTCCTGGCCTTTGTTTCACTGCATAGAATCTTCACTTCACTCAGAAACACTCTTATCATCTACCCTAGGAGTAACTCTAACTGTCCAGTTAAACATCCCTCCCTGACCTGTGCCAGCCTTACTAAAGGATGCAGACACCAACTGTGGGTACTTGGTGGGCTCGTTCTTGCCTTGGCAGCAGGATCTGGGCATCGTTCATGAGGACTGGGCACACAGAGCTCCATTCAGTGTTGGCTGGGCTCCTGGTGTCCTGCAGGTGTCCCAGGTTACAACACAGAACTTGCAGTCTGGTGGGAGAAACCCAGCACAGACAGGCATTAGAACTCACCCTGCTTTAGCCATGACAGGCAGCATGCCAGAAACAAAGGTCCTCGTCACCCCCTCCTGGACTCGCTGTGCCTCCCCTTTCCCCGACGCTCAACTTAACCCTTCATAATATCAAGTAAATGTACTCTCACATTGCACAGAAGTCTAGCGGGAGTGCTTTCCAAACAGGACACATGAACCCTTGCACCTGTTTTGTTTTTTACTTTACAAAAATCTTACAGACACAATCATGTGCATATTCTGAAAAGGAACTGCGCTAATCATAATCTACTACCCTACATGGGAATAGGAAAAACTCATTATAAAGATGATGTGGAGGTGCGTGTCCGAGAGGCCCAGCACCCTCTGGCCTTAGGACGTGGCCTAAACACATACATCTCTGTAGAATGGTTCCTCCTCCTCCTCCTCCTCCTCCTCTTCTTCCTTTTCTTCCTTCTCTTCCTTCTCTTCCTCCTCTTCCTTCTTGTCCTCCTTCCCCTTCTCCTCCCACCTCTCCTTCTCCTTATCTTCTTCCTCTTTTTCCTTCTCCTCCTCCTCCTCTTCTCCCTCCCTACTTTTTCCCCTCCTTCCTCTCTTCCTTCTCCTCCTCCCCTTCCTTCTTCTCCTCCTCCTCCTCTTCCCCTCTCCTCCTCCTCATCCTCCCCCTCCTCCTCTACCTCTTTCTCAGCCTAGCTTGAAGAATGGTCTGTGCTGCTGTTTCATTTCCCTGCAGACCCCACTCCTCAACTTGTCCAGTGTGGCTTTCACCCCTGACAGCTCTACTGACCTAACTCTTCTGAGCTCTCCAGTGATCCCCAACTGCCAGTTTCCATGCACTCATCTCTGACTCCTGTCCATATCCAACACTGACAGCCTCCTGGAGATGCCCTGTTCCATGGGTTCCAAGGCTCCCTCACTCCCTCCTGAGTCTGGCCCATCCTTCCCTCTCCTAGGTGGACAACCCTCTGCCTGTTGGCCCTGCCCCTGTTCGCTTCTTTACCCCCAAGCTTTCTTCAAGGACAGGTGATACAGTTTACATCTCCCTTTCATCACTTACTCAGCATCAGCTCAGGGCCTGTCTTACCACATGTGATGACTTCCCAGTACCCTCCTGAGTCGGGAGCCCCATCCTGGTGTGCAGCAGGATCCAGGCCCTCTTGAGCAGCCTCTACTCCTTAACCCTAGACCAGGCAGCGTCCCCTCCTCTTCTGGAAAATGAGTAAAAATGGCAAGAAGTGTAGGACCAATTGTGAGCCATCAGGACATTAGAAGTGACGCGGGAACTTGAATGGAGTTGGGAAAAGGTATAAATTGCAGGATAACACAAGGTGGGTCAGGATGTTGGCAATCAGGGACTGGATGGACTTAAAGAAAGGGTATACATTACAGAGTCTCATAAAGGAGCCGCTGGCACATTAGCAATACAGAGAACCGGCAGGTTTGAGAGGAAACGGTGAAGATTATAGGATAAAGTCAAGGAGGGCTTCTCTCAAGAGGCTTGTGCCCCTGCCAGGAGATACCCTATGTGCCAACACTGGCTGCCATGTTCAGGGTTTTTAGTTCTAGCTAGACCCTTAAGACTTTTATAATCACTAAATAAATTTCAAGTTAATATGACATGGAAAAATTATTGTTCCTGCTTAATAGAGAGAAAAAAACTGAGAAAGATTCCCTCAATGCCAGACCTCTAAACATCTGTGTGTTGACCCATAAACACACCTCTTTTGGGGACCCCTTTGCTGCACACAGACATACATCCCTCCAAGAGCCTCTGTAAATAGACCTGATGGTTCTGTGTTCAAGTCAGAATTCACAACAGTCATACAATAGAACAATTATTTAAAACACTTTATTGCAGTTTATCAGACGGTGGGAGAATGTTCTCCCTGGGCCACTCTTGTTTCCAAGGGCTTGTGAGGGAGGAACTGACTGTCCTTGGTTCCAGAATATCTTTTCAAGGGTGTTGTGTAGTGGGAAGGCTTAGAAGACAGAGATAGTATCTTCCTCCAGAACAGGGATAGGATTGCCTACTGGACGTTTAAAGATTCTGGTTTTCAGTTGTGTGCAGTGGCTGTAATCCCAGCACTTTGGGAGGCCAAAGTGGGAGGTCTGCTTGAGCTAGGAGTTCAAGACCAGCCTAAGGCAACATAATGAGACCTTGTCTCTTAAAAAATAAAAAAATTAGTTGTGATGGTGCATACCTATAGTCCAGCTACTCAGGAGGCTGAGGCAGAAGGATTGCCTGAGCCCAGGAGGTTGAGACTGCAGTGGCTGTGATTGTACCATTGCACTCCAGCCTGGGCAACAGAGTAAGACCCTGACTCAAAAAAAAAAAAAAAAGAGGCTGGGTGCGGTTGCTCAAGCCTGTAATCCTAGCACTTTGGGAGGCCCAGGTAAGGGGATTGCCTAAACCCACAGGTTCAAGAACAGCCCGGGCAACTTGGTAAGATCAAAAAATTAGTTAGGCATGGTAGTGTTCACCTGTAGTTCTAGCTACTTGGAAGACCGAGGTGGAAGGATTGCCAGAGCCCAGCAGGTTGACACTGGGGTGGCTGTGAGCACACCACTGGATTCTAGTCTGGGCGACAGAGTGAGACTC
Organism: Carlito syrichta; assembly: GCF_000164805.1. Classification (NCBI taxonomy): domain Eukaryota; kingdom Metazoa; phylum Chordata; class Mammalia; order Primates; family Tarsiidae; genus Carlito; species Carlito syrichta. Next base: position 124,472 of record NW_007245929.1, read on the forward strand.
CAACTCAAAAAAAAAAAAAGAAAGAAAGAAAGAAAAAGAAAAGTTTAATGATCTTTTGTTCTCTATATATCTTATCTAAGTTTAAAGAGTTTTTAAAATCCAGAGCAAATTAATTTTCCATTTTAAAAAATGAGAATGGTTTTATTTTTTACAGTTTTTACTTGTCTCAATAATACCAGACTGTACTGAATTTTTCAGAAATACTTTCAAATCAGGCAAAATATATGGAACTTACAAATTTTAATCCTAGCTCTTTTTTTCTCAACTAGCTATATTCATTGTTATTCACAGGAATATTAACGTAAAATGAGCATACATGTCCCACCAACACACAAACATGTATCATGTCCAAGGTGTTTCCGTTATTAGGGCACAGGGAACTAGAAGGTGTACTTCCTTTCCTTGGGGAGCAGCATATGATCAGTGTGGGAAGGGAAACAAATACAGGCAAGATAAAAAGGAGGAAGAGAAGGAGGAGGAAGAGGAAGAGGAGGAGAAAGAAAGGAGGGAAGCGGAAAGAGTAGAAGAATGAGAAGGGCGAGAAGGAGGAGAAGGAGGAGGAAGAGAGAGGAAGAAGGAGGAAGAGAAGGAATAAAAGGAGGAGAAGAGTAGGAGGAAGAAAAGATGGAAGAGGAAGAGGAGTTCTGAAAAGGGAGGGTTGCTGGGTACAGGGGAGTTGGGGGAAGGGCATGTGGGGGGGGTGAGGTGCAGGGAGCAGAAGGGTCTGATCTTGGCACCCCCAGCGGGCAGACAAGTTTGCTTCTGCAGTTACATGTTATTCTGTTTTTGTAAAAGTATTACTAGAGCACAATGCTTAATGCCAAGATTTTCTTTATTGTTTATTTTCTGTAGCAATGTTAGGAGTTAGTCATATAGGTCACATCTGACCATTTTGTATTTTCGAAAATTTCTGACGATTCCCTATGATTCTTCCAAAATTGTTTTATAATGGTATATATTTTTTAAGTATTTCTTTTTAGAGACAGGGTCTTACTGTAGCCCAGGCTGGAGTACAACGGTACTCACTGCAGCCTTGACCTCCGGGGTTCAAGTGATCCTCTTGCCTTAGCCTCCTGAATAGCTGGGACTACAGGTGCCAACACCACACCCAGCTAATTTTTAAATTTTTTTGTAGAGACAAGGTCTTACTATGTTGCTCAGGCTGGTCTTGAACTTCTGACCTCAAGTGATTCTCTCACCTTGGCCTTCCAAAGCGCTGGGATTATAGGCATGAGACACCACGCCCCACCTATACTGATATAACAATATAATTCTAAATATTCATATAATGTTGAAATTATTGCCCAATGAAGATTAGAAAATAGAAATATTATTAAGAAATAAATGTTGAGAAAATTTTTAAATTTATAGGTGCTAAAAGTGGTTGCATCTACTTGGTCACTATTTTGCAGTGTCTTGCATATTTAGAATCATTACTCACTGTTGTCTTTTAGCTCGACACATTCAGGCATGAGGAGTTCAGAAAACTGAGTCAGAATGTGATCAAGCTGGTTGAGTTCTTAGCTGGCTGCATTTGATGTTGAGTGGTTGGATTATTCTTAAGGTTTAATAAATTTAGGATTCAACCTAAACTTTTCCATTTCGTGTTCTTCTCTTTTAGTTATTTCCTGTCCTTTACTCTCCATCACTTCCTACCAAGCCTGTGAACTCCCCTGGCTGGCCATAAATTTCTTTTGGACAGGGATTGTGGAATCCCTGGAGTTTTAGTCAGGGTCTGGCACATAGAAGGTGTGCAGTAAATGCTGCATGGATGGAAGAAAACATCTCATATATACATAGAAGTAAATCCTGTGATTAGATACAAGTTCAGATGTCTGATTCCAATTTTCCTACATGATTTTGTTCAGTCTGTCTTACTGTAGCACCTTCCTGCTAGTTTTATCTGACCAGGAGCTAACCTGAATATGCAGGGAGCTAAGGTGTATAAGCCAAGCAAAAACTCTTGAATATCAGTTACTTTGTAAGACAGACTTGATATCTGTGGTCCATTAACAGGTTTGATGATGTGGCTGCTCAAATTTTAAAAGATCTTTGGTTCCTCTTCTACATAATTAGATTCTTTTCAGAATGACATATATTGTAGGTTCCACATGTATATTTCAGACTAGTCAACACAACTAGAAATTTGATCCTGATTACTAGCTTTTCAAAGCCATCCTTCATTTCCCACCAGGTATCTCCCTGTCAGAATTCATTTCCCATTTGGAAAATATCTCTCTGACCCACCATCTTCTGGACACAATTCATCCTTCACATATTTGAGTCTACTCATTGTTATCAATCCTTAGCTCCTCAGATGCCATAAAAAACCTCCTGTATTTAGAGTGATAAGATCTATCAAAAGTGTCAGAGAAGAGAAAACTAACAAAAACATTGAAAGGATTTTGTTCCAATTCTAATTTTTAAAAAAGGAATTTAGTATCTATTTTTGTTATTACTGTTTAAGATGTTAAAGTAATAACTGTTACAATTGGAACAAGACATGCTTTGTATTTCCCCTCAATCTTTGTATAATTAAAATTAAACTCTGACCAGAACTGCAGTATAATTCAATTTAGCATACACATATGGAGACCCTTCTGCTGGCCCCCAATATCATGGTTTCTACAAGAACTGCCCTCATTTGCAATGAGCAAGTGAGTGTGATACAAGTGTGGTGACTGAGGAAGTTAATATTCACTGTGGAAGATTAGGTTGGGAAGACTTCATTCAAAAAGGAATTTCATGTTGGATTTTGAAGAGAAAATTGAATTTGTTTGTTAGCCTATTTTGTTTCTTAGTCCGTTTTCTGTTGCTATGACTAAACACCCAAGACTGGGTGATTTATACAGAAAATAAATGTATTTCCTTCAGTCTTAGAGACTGAGAAGTCCAAGAGCATGGTGCCAGTGTCTTGCAGGGTCTTCTTGCTGTGTTATAACGTGGCAGAGTGCATTCCATGATGAGAGGGCAAGAGCATGTGTGTCCACTCAGGTCTTTCTTCCTCTTTTGAAGCCACCAGTCCTGTCATGGGTGCCCACCTCAATGGATTGGACCTTATCTAATCCTGATGACCTTCCAAAGGCTGTAACTCCAGACAAAACATGAATCTAGGGATTAAGTTTCCAACACATGTGATTTCGGGGACCCCTCGAAACCATAATAGCTTGTAGAGGAGAAAGCCATTCCAGGTGAGGGACACTGGGATTGGGTTCAGCAGGGCGTGTACTGATTCTTGGGCAAGGAGGGGAAGCCATGAGAAAAGTCTTCCTCTGGTTGCAGGCTGCAGGGCGTACCAGAAAATGAAGAGGCCGGTCCACAAGAAGCCATCGTAACTGGCCAAGCCTTCACCAATGAGGTCTTGCTTCCGGGGCAAAGGAAATGGGCATGCAGGTCAGATCTTAGCAACATAAACACAGAAAGAATCCAATATCCTCGATAGCTGATTAGATATCCAGAAGCAATGTAGAGAGGACTGTTGAGGTTTAGTCCAAGGATGAGGAGCCTGGGCCAGTAGGAGATCATGGCGTCATGTTATTATAAACAGATGATTAGGGAAAGAAGTGTAAGGTGGAAGCCATAGAGGTTGTCATTGGTAGGAAGCAAGCCTGATGAGGAGTCATCAAAGGAGAGCCAGGACCCTTCACATTCAAGGATGAAAGGGAGGGCGACACAGAGAACAAAAAAGTCAAGAAATGAGAGGTCTGAGTTTGACTTTGTTTAGGCTGAGGACAAAATGTTGACCTTTGAGCAGCTTCAGAAAAGTGGTGGGAGTGGTTTCAGCAATCCTGAAAAGGGAGGAGTCTGTGTTCTTGGTGAGACTGTGACCCAAGACCCTTCAGTCACTTCAAATAATAAACCCTCCTGAAGGAATTCACTCCTCCACTGTCTCACATTATATAACAAATACCACTCTGCCATTAATACCTGTAGATCTAAAATGTACCTGTTTTCACATTGTAACCCGAAAACATTATTTTCACAAACCATTTGGAAATAATATTTTGATATTCTTTGATTCTACTCTTTCAAAATTTCACTTACCCCTCTCTGAGATTTATTTCTAGGTCACTGATTCAGATTCTAACACTAGTGTTTTCCATAAGCTTATTTTATGCCTAGCAGAGTTTAAATTCAAACGTTTTCTGGAAGGAGCAACTGAAATAGCCTCAAAGACATTTTCACATCTACCTTGTTTTTTTTTTTTTCCTTGGTTGATTACATCTTTTCAAAAATGCCCCAGATTGATGGTACCTGAGAGAGTGTGACTATAGTAACAACACAAGCTTCTTAGAATTGGTTGATAAATACATGCTGTTCTTGTTCTGGTTCCTGAAGATAACAAGGAAAAAGGACATTAGAACCAGAGCCAGAGGACCCGGGTCTGTTCCCTTTGTTGCTGTATGGTTTTGAGAAGGTGCAATTTCTAGAGTTTCTCAGGTATAAGGTGAGAAGATTGTACTGGAAGATCAATTAGGACTCTGTCAAATAAAAAGAAAAAAAGCTCAGAATCCATGCCCACACAACTTTGTTCTCTCATTTGCTAATCAAGCCTAGCATGCAGTATGAGTCCATACTTGAAGATGTGATCAGTGTGTTCCTCACGGGCTGTCTCTTCCCTGTTCCTTAAAGGTCCTACATCCTCTGCCTGTAATGAAATGGCCTCACCTCTCCCTCTACCTGGCGGACTCTCTTGCCCTTTGAACCTCAAGTTACCTGTAGTTTGGCATATAAGCTCTGACAATTAGGTTCACAAACCATCCTCGAAAAAGTGCTACATACCTCAATGCTGAATATCACTACAGTCTTCTTTAAAGTCCCCCCCCCCCCCCCCGGAAGCTATGCACTGACACCAATGACCAGTCTACCTGTCAAAGCAATTTTGGAACTCTTTTTCATCCGAGCTGTCATCAGTTGTTGAGGTCTGACAATTAAGTCCATGAACTGGCCACTGTGTGCTTACGTTGGCAGAACTGTACAAATAATGGTGTTGAAACACCCTCCCTACTCATCTGATCTGATCCCCAATGACTTTTTTCTTTACCTGAAGATAAAGGAAATATTGAAAGGAAGACATTTGATGACATTCAGGACATCAAGGGTAATATGATGACAGCTCTGATGGCCATTCCAGAGAAAGAGTTCCAAAATTGCTTTGACAGGTGGACCAAGCACTGGTGTCGGTGCATATCTTCCCAAGGGAAGTACTTTGAAGGTGACCATAGTAATATTCAGCAATGAGGCATGTGGCACTTTTTCTAGGATGGCTCGTGACCTAATTGTCAGGCCTTGTACAGTGGTATCTCCTGGCACCTCAGATATGGATCAGATGCTTGGTAAACATTTGATGATGGAGTAAACAGGCTGTGTTGTATCAGTGCCCACCTGGGGTGCCCCACATTAAGTGTCACCACCAACTCTGAGCCTGGACACATGGAGATCCCCAGGCCCCATGTCCCTACCTTGGGTATCTGAGCTTCTGGAAATGGGCCTCAGAAGCCCTACTTTAAATATCCCCGGTCCTGTTCACGTGGGGAGCATTAGTCTGTTTTCTGCAACTCTGCTGAGGACACAGACTGTAGTTTCTCTCATTTCATTCCCAGGCTCCAGCATAATTTCCGGAAGAAATTAGATATGCAAGAAATGTGTTTAAATAAATGAATCTAACTTTTGAGAAAAGTGATAAATAATAAATGAGAATAAAATGCCCTTTCTTCTGTTTGCAGATGTAACACCCTGGACCTTTAAACACTAATCCACTCTACCCATCCAAAATTACGTTTTTAAATACATTAAATAAATTATGTAAGTGTCCAAACCTCTAGTTTTGGCAAAATCCAGAAAGCCCATGGTCCATCATCTGATCATCGTGGCTAGGCCTATTTTGCTTTATTTGCTCGATTTTTTACAATTTTGTGGTAAGTTATTTGCTTTCGTTGTTACTGCCTTGTCATAGACCTTATTTTAAATTGTTTAAAAAGTTACCACCCATCACTCTTTCAGTCATTTAATTCTAGTATTTTCAGCTATAGTTTCTTTCTTTGGGATGGGAGTGGGGAGTGATGGAATGACCTAGGGCTAGCTTCAACACTTTGATGTCCCACGGTTGTATATGTCGTATTTGTATGACCCAGAGAAAAATAAATGGAAGCGTTTTTTGACTAAGAAAGTTATGCTATCCCAAATACAGAAACTTTATCACTAATCCCCTATGCGCCTGTGCTTTGGTCATCTACTGCTGTGTAACAGAGGACTCTGTCACTCAGCTGATTGAAACAACAGACACTGAGTGTCTCTCCAATGTCTATGGTCAGGAATCTGCGAGTAGCTTGCTTGGGTGGTCCTGGCTCACGTCCACTCAAGGCATTGATCATCTGAAAGCCCAATTGGGCTGGAGGATTCACCTCCGAGGTGACTCACTCAGGTACTCTCCTGGCTGGTTAGTGCCACGCGAGTCCTCGGCTTCTCACTACATGACCATCTATCCACAGCTGCTTGGCTGTCTTCACAACATGGCGGATGGCTTTCCCCAAAGCCAGAGGAAAGTCTGGGAGAAGTCCCAGTGCCCACATTCAGGGGGAGGGCTGCTGGCTCCCCTAGCGAAGGGAGGAACATGACAGAATCTGTGGACAGTTTAAATCCACCACAGCCTACAGTATTCAACACCATGGACCAACCTAGATGCTTTGTCCAGGACCTGAAGCCATCTGCCATCCAAGTCAGTTATTTGATTTCTCATCCATGGGTAGAGATTGGATATCCACATTTTTTTCTTCAAATTTGTTATTTCTAGCGTCAATTTCCTTAGTAAGATAATGAAGGAGCCAGGCTTGGTGGCTCAGCCTGTAATCCCGCGCCTTGGGAGGCTGAGGTGAGAGGATTGCCTGAGCCCACGGGTTCGAGACCCGCCTGGGCAACTTGTCGAGACCTCATCTCTACAATAAATCAAAAAATCAGCCGGGTGTCGTAGCGCACGCCTGTAGTTCCAGCTACTTGGAAGGCTGAGGTGGAAGGATCACCGGAGCCCAGCAGGTTGAGGCTGCGGTGGCCGGGAGCAGCCACTGCACTCCAATCTGGGCAACAGAGTGAGACTCCAACTCAAAAAAACAAAACAAAACAAAAAAAACAAGATAATGAAGGATAGTAGTAAAAACATCTTGAAGTGTTGGAATCAAAAGATGCTATCTCTTGTCTGCACTTCAGACCACAAACTTTTCCTGTCTAGACTACAGTTCAGAAGGCTCCCCCATGAAGGTGGGAAGAAAGAAGCTGCCTGTTTCCAGAGGGACTGTGAGACCAGGCCGCAGCATTCACCAGGATGACAAGAGCTAGTGCCGGAGGGGACCGGCCTTCGAAGGAAGCGTCACAGACTGGAACTCTAAATGTGGAGCCAATGACCACCCACTGGTTTGTTGGTGATCTTTAATATGAACTTTCAAAAAGACAAACAAGCACCACATCCTGTTGCTACAATATTTGTTCTATGTCTGTCTGTCCCACGTGATTGGGAGTACCTGAAAGATAGACTTGTGAAACCCCCCTTTGAATCCAGGTGCCCCAGCACTTTGGTAGGTGGAGGCCAGAGGATTACCTGAGCCCAGGAGTTCAAGACCAGCCTGGGCAATTTGGCAAAACCTCGTCTCTACAGTACATTTTTAAAAAAATTAGCCAGGTGTGGTATGTGCCAGTAGTTCCAGCTACTTGGAAGGCTGAGGCAGAAGGCTCACCTGAGCCCAGGAGGTTGAGACCATGGTGGCCATGAGCATGACACTGCACTTCAGCCTGAGTGACAGAATGAGACTCCAACTCAAAAAGATTAAAACTAAAATTAAAATTAAAAAATAAAACAAAAATTAAAAAATAAATCCAGGTGAACAAGGAAATAGCTGTCCCTCAGTTGATCTTTATTGTTTGTTGTTGAATTTAACAAGCTTATAAGTAAATCATTATCTTCTTTTTCTCTGTAAGATTGGGACAGTGGCTCACTCTGGGAGGCCAAGGTGTAAGGATTGCTTGAGCCTAGGAGTTGAAGACTAGCCTGGGCAATATAGCGAGACCTCATCTCTACAAAAAATCAAAAAATTAGCCAGGCACGGTGGCAGTGCCTATAGTCCCAATTGCTTGGGAGGCTGAGGCGAGAGGATCGCCTGAGCCCAGGAGGTCATGGTTGTGGTGAGCTGTGACCGCCACTGCACTTCAGCCTGGGCTACAATGTGAGACCCTGACTCAAGAAAGAAAAGAAAGAAAGGAGGGAAGGAAGAAAGAAGGGAGGGAAGGAGAGAGAGAGAAAGAAAGAAAAAACGGAAGAAAGAAAAATAATTCAGAGAATTGGGAAACTCGACTTGAGGCCCACAGTTAGTAAGTGGCAGAGTTTGGGACTCACAGCCAGGTCAGTGTTTTCTGCTTCAGCTTGGATGCTCTCAGGAGGACTCAGGTGAGAACTGTGTTCGGACCCCCAAGTATTGTCCTTATCGGTTTCAGCAAGGAAAAATTACTTACGGGGTGTTTCTGTATTTGCCCAGAGTGAATCACCATAGTTAAAGAGACTGCCGGAAGGAAACAGTCCATTGATTGGATAAGAGGGTCGTGAAATAAGCTGGCCTTTGCAAACTAGGTGTCTGATAAGGGGTTAATCTCTGAAATCTGTAAAGAACTTATACAAGTCAATAGAAAAACAAGTGGCCTGGTTGAACAATGGGCAAAGGACCTGAATAGATGTTTCTCTATAGAAGAATAAAAATGGCCAACAAAGATATGAAAAGGTGCTCAACTTCATTTACCATCTGGGAAATGCCAATCAAAACCACCATGAGACACCACCTCGCACCTGTTAGGATGACTATTATCAAGAAGGCAAAAAATAAAAATAAGTAAATAAATAAAAGAAGGCAAAAAATAGGCTGGGTGCAGTGGTTCACTCCTGTCATCCTAGCAGTTTGGGAGACCAGAGCGAGGGGATTGCCTGAGCCCAGAGGTTCGAGACCAGCCTAGACAACATAGTACAAAAAAAAAAAAAAATCAAAAAATTAGCCAGGTATGGTGACACACTTGTAGTCCCAGCTACTTGGAAGTCTGAGGTAGGAGGATTGCCTGAGCCTGGCAGATTGAGGCTGAGTAGCTGTGAGCATGCCCCTGCACTCCAGCCTGGGCGACAGACTGAGACTCTAACTCAAAAAAAAAAAAAGAGTCAAAAAATGACACTGACAAAGGTGCAGAGAAAAGGGACCCTCATACACCACTGATGGATATGTGGCTTGGTGCAGCACTGTGGAAATCAGTTTGGAGGTTTCTAGAGAAATTAAAAACAAGACTACCATGTGGCCCAGCAATCCCTGTTCTGGGCATAAACCCAAAGAGAGTAAAATCACCTTGTGAAGATACCTGTATTCATACTGCATGGCTCACAATAGTTGAGAGGTAGAAACAGGCCAAGTGTCCATCCGTGGACAAATGGGTAAGGAAATGGGTGTGTATGTAAAGGTACATGTTTATGTGTATGTGAATGTGCATGAGTGTGTGTGTGTGACTGTGTGTGCATGAGTGTGAGTGGGTGAAAGTGTGCATGAGTGTGTGTGTGTGTGTGTGTGTGTGTGTGTGTGTGTGTGTGTGTGGTGTGTGTGTATAAAACTGAATATCAGATGGAACAAGCAGACACAGAAGGATGAGTACTGCATGATCTCACATGTGGAATCTGAAAACAACCGGTCAGATATCCAGAGACGGACACTGAAACGGTGGTTCTTGGAGCAAGGTGGGAACGTGGAGATACAGGTCCAAGGAGACACACTGGGTGAGCAGGTCCAGAGACAGGAGCACTATGGGTCAGAAACCTGCTATATTCCTGCACCATGAGTGGATTTCAGCTGCTCTTGACACAAAAACCAAAAAATGGGCAGCTGTGTGGTGATGGCTATGTTCATTTGCTTTACTATAATATTGATTTTACTATCTGTATGTATCCCATAACTTTTTGTTGTATACTCTATATATACTCAGTAAAATTTATTTTTTAAGAAGCTGAGGCCAGGCATGATGGCTCATGCCTGTAATTGGAGCATTTTGGGAGACTGAGGCAGAAGGACTGCTTGAGCCCAGGAGGTAGAGGCTGTGGTGAGCCATGATTGTGTCACTGCACTCCAACCTAGGTGACAGAGTGAGACCCTGATAAGGAAGGGAGGGAGGGAGGGAGGGAGGGAGAGGGGAAAAGAGAATAGGGGTGGGAAAGGGAGGGAGAGAGGGAGAGAAAGAAAAAAAAGAAAAAGAAAGGAAAGAAGGGGAAGGAAGAAAGGCAGGGGGAGAGAGAGAATATGAATCTCCTGTCTCCAACCTGGGATGGGGAGGGGCAGTGAAGAGGGACAGTGAACACCTCTTGCTATGAGTGGAGGGAGGCTCAGCCACACTGCCCTGTGGGTGGGAAGGAGCCTTCTCTTTGCCCTGGTCTCCTGGGGGCCATCACTTGGTGCGTGGTACTACTCATACTGACTTGGCAACCTTAAATGCCCCCTTTTTAAATGTGTCTATATCTGTTTTGAGATGTCTCTTGTATTTATTTTTAATAGGTAACCACAAATTCATGCCTCATGTCTGTGGGAAATGCCTCTCATACAACTACAGTGTGGCTCTTTCCATGTGGGTATCAGTGCAAATGGTGTCATGAGACCGCACTAATCAGTTGCTCTCTGATTCTGAATTATTTTAGATGTGCAAGTGCACTCACGCTCGCGCTCTTTGATTCAAAAAGTCATCCTGAGGTATAGCACACTTAGCTTTTATGATAGTCTGTACACTTTCTATTTTTTCAGTGATCACTTATTCTCTTTTTTGTGCTAATCTGGGAGCATAATTAAGATGTCTGACTTCAGTTCTTTCCTTACAAATATTACCTCTCTTATCATTAATTAACTGCTATCATTCTTCTGTAAACAAATAGCAATTGCACATTTACTACCTACGTTCTTCTGTCGTGAGACTTTACGTGTACCCCCTTGTTTGTTAAATTGTAGTCTTTACAAAAAACTAGATGTGACGTATTTTGTCATTTTATGTGAGGCCACATTTTATTTGATGTTAATTTTAAGAGCCAGCTTTGCAGACGGAGTGAGGGCAGGCTTTGGGATTGTGCTGACTTAAACATCTCGGCCTTGCCTCATCCTAGTGGCATGACTTTGTGTAAGTTGCTTAAGTACCTGTCTGTGCCTAGGCTTCCTTGGACATAAAATGAGGATGATGGGCTGGGTGCAGGGTTCTTGCCTATAATTTCAGTACTTTGGGAGGCCAAGGTGGAAAGATCTCTTGAGCCTGGAGTTTGAGACCAGGCTGGCCAGCATAGCAAGAATTCTAAAAAAAATCAAAAAAATTAGCTAGGCATGGTGGCACACTTGTAATCACAGCTACTTAGGAGGCTGAGGCAGAAGGATCGCCAGGAGGTCAAGGCTGTGGTAAGCCATGAGCATGCCACTGCAGTCCAGTGTGAGCGACAGAGTGAGACCTTGACTAAAAAAAAAAAAGGATGATGATGATATTCACCTCACGGGATGTAACAATGGAAGTTACATATTTGGCATGATGTCTGGCATGTAAGAAGGTGCTCATTAAATGCTAACAAGATTTACCAGTCAGTTCACCATATGAAAGGACGCTCCGGTCCCTGCACTGAGCAGCACTGCGAATGCCCAGCGTCATAAACACTTGGAACTGACCTCTCCCTTCCACATTCACCGCTCCCTGCCAGCTAGCTAAGTTGTGTTTGTTCCCAAACCTGTTTATGTTATGCCAGTTGAACTTGTTATTGTAATTATGTAACCTAATTAAATATTAGGCAAACAGATGGAAGGCAAGTACAAAAAGACAGCTGGTTTTTCCTAAAAATTAACTGTGAAGGCTATGGAAGGATTTAATAAAATTCCTCGCTTAGGTGTCTGGAGTTGATTCATAGAGACAGGCAGAAACACAGTGGTTGTCAGGTGCCTGAGGGAGGATAGGAATGGAGAGTTATGGTGAAGTGGGCATGGAGTTTCCATTTTGCAAGAGGAAGAGTTCTAGAGGTGGATATAGTGATGGTGCGTGACTGTATGAGGATACTGAATATGTCTGAACTATCTGCTTAAAAACTGGTTGAGCATGGTGACTCATGCCTGTAATCCCAGCACTCTGGGAGGCCAAGGCAGGAGAATCACTCGAGGCCAGAAGTTTTAGACAAGCCTAGGCAACATAGCGAGACCCCATTCCTTCAAAAAAAATTTTTTTTAATTAGCCAGGTGTAGTGGTGCATGAGTGTAGTTCTGGCTACTTGGAAGGCTGAGGTGGGAGGATCACTTGAGCCTAGGAGGTCGAGGCTACAGTGAGCCACGATTACACCAATGCACTCTAGCCTTGGTGACAGAGCAAGACCCCTGTCTCTAAAAAACAAACAACAAAATACCCCCCAAAATCCAAAAGGTTAAGGTGGTAATTTTATGTTATGTGTTTTTTACTACAATTAAATTTTTTTTATATGTCACATTAGCTATAGAAGATAGTCGTTAAAGATTGGGGAGAGGGAATAAAAATTCTAGAGAGATTCCACTGTTTAGATTATTCTCCAGTGGTCTTGAAGGTTTTGTACTTTCGGAAAACCAAAATAGGAAATCACAGTTCACATTTCAGGTAAGTTCACCTAAGATAGAGAACAAAGCATGCTGATCAATGGGCGAGCTCTCAAAGATGAAGACTTTGGCATAGGGTAAAAATATCAAGGAATAAACGTACATTTACATTTTAAGTTTAAAATTAAACATTAATGTACCATATTGGGCTGGGCTCCTGGGAAACAGACTCAGAGATGGAGGTCAAGGTCATTGGAACTTGTCTTCCTGCCTTGACCAGACACTAGATGTGGGCTGCCCCCAGGGCCGGGGCGCTGCCTTGAACAAGCCAGCTTCCCATGGTCGAGGGCGAATCTCTGGAGGTTCTTGGCTGAGAACTTCAGCCTGTGACACTTCCGGCAGCTGGAGGACCTGAGCAATTCCCCACAGCGTCCACAACAATGTGTATTAGGTTTTTTTGGTATGGTTTTCTCTTTTAATCAGACTTTTAAGATGAACTGACTCTCGGTCCAGATTGCTTCAGATAAGAGCATCTACAGTTCATGCATAATCTTCTAAAGGTCTCATGGTGCTTGGTCTTCTTCCTATTTGTGACATAGCAAGACTGTGTTCTTATCAATCCTGCAACCTAGTCAACAAACGAACATGCGACATGTGTTGGAAGCTCAACTGGTGTGAGGGCCTCTGTCTATGTTCAGATGCATTCCAGTATTTACTTTGAGATTCGTGAAACCAGCCTTGGGATTTTCTCCTTAAATTTCCAAAGACTCTTGTGACATTCGATAGTGTACTTGGGTTAAATCTCTGTGTATGAAAGGCCGTCGTCTTCTCGCACCTGGGACTTGGGGATCTCTCTCTGCACGTTCTTCAGTGACTCTTCTGTCCACCACAAATAACTGCCACCCTGTTCCTCTCGCTTTGGCCTTTCCCTGGAGCTGCCTTTCTTTTTTGTGACCCCCAGGTTCCTGACTTGAATGACAACCAGTCTCCAGGACGCCCACATTTCATGTTTAACCTTTGCACTCAGAGACATCTCACAGATCACCTACCAGCTACTCAACTTCATTTTTTTACAAAATAGTGAAAAATGAATCACTTCATATTCAATAGTGCAACATTGGAACCAGTTATTTTATTATAATGATATTTGACTTATAATGGAATTTTGGACATTGAAGAACTTATTTATGACACAAAAATCAAAATGTTATATCTTCTGTTTTTTGAACTTGCAAAACAGTCACCGATATGCATTGCAGGTTCTCTGATTCGTGTTGTGCGATAGCAATTTGTGTGACATCTTCCACCTGGTGTTTTTCTATTTGAGCAGACAATGCAGTTTTGTTTTCTTCCTCCCATATTAACACTATGTAATTTATAGTTACTCTGCGCATAGCACTTGACACATGCTCTTTCTATGTAACACCAGCTGATTTTTTTAATGTACATCTCAGTAAATATTCCGTTGCTTTATTTGCTTTTTTGTACGATTTGAATGGAAAACTTCAAGGAAACATACACTTTTGAAATATTTGCACTGGCATAAGTTTGTTCTGTATAATCACCAGTAATCTCTTCAGGTCCCCTGAGAGGGCACATTTGCATGGTTTGCTAGATTTACGATGTCCCCTCAGAGGGGACATTGAGTGAAAAGGGTTAAATATAGTCTTCCGATTCTTAAAACAGGCATTCTGCTTATATGACTGTTCTTGTTTATTGTTGAGTCCTGTTTGCTTTTCATTGCCCTAAGCTTGTTTTGACCCAAATTATCAATGCTCAGGGGGACGTCTGGCCGTCTCTGTGAGTTGCACAGAGATCCTGGGAGTACCCTGTCATTCTGTGTCCTTTTGTGTTTTAGCACAGGCTGACCTTCTAGCAGGATGCTTTTCAGTCTTATTGATATTTAGCCCTCCCGTTAGCCAAGTTCTGTTGTTTCCTTGGTTTCTAATTTTATCTATTTATGCAAACTGGGAATCGAAGCCTTTCATTTGATGTGTGATCTTGTACATTCAGAAGCTCATCCATGTAATCATGGAACAAATAAAGCAGCTAGAAACAGTCTTTCCTGAAGAAAACCCAAGCAGAGCATGTGGGTGTGAGCCAAGATTTCTGCAGCTACCCAGGGAGATAGACAAAGGCCGTCTGGATTACAGCTCCTACAAGTCACATCTGGCCAATCATGGTGTCCTGTAGGCAATGGTCAGACTGTGGGAGGGATCCGACATCCTTAGTTGCCTGACCACACGACAAAGTGTTGGCTGTGACCTCCCAGGTGTCTCTGCTAAGTTAATTCCTCTAATGTAACTGAAGGAAGAGGCGCATTGTGCCTCAGTGGGCTGAGCAGCAGGTTGGAATTCTGGGTCTGTTCAGTTTGAGTCTAGACCTCCCGTGAAATTGCCGTGTGGGCCTAGGCAAGATACTGAGTGCTTAACTTCCTGGGGCTGTTTCTCCATCAAAAATTAGGAATCATGATATAGGTTTAGCTTAAAGATCACAAGAAGCAACTAAACAACTTACTAATAATGAGTGAATTCTTGTAGAATGAAATCCTGCATTGATGTCTTCTTAAGTAAAATTTTACTGGACATTTTGAAAAAATTGGTTATTTTGCTTATACTAATAAGCACATATTTGTATACGAGGTCCAATAATTAGGTTAGTGAACCATCCTAGTAAAAGTGTTCCATACCCCATTGATGAATATCACTACAGTCATCTTCGAAGTACTCCCCTTGGGAAGCTATGCACCGATGCCAGCACCTAGTCCACTCATCAAAGCAATTTTGGAACATTTTCTGAAATGGCCATCAGAGATGTTGTCATATTACCCTTGATGTCCTGAATGCCATCAACTGTCTTCCTTCCAATATTTCCTTTATCTTCAGATAAAGAAGAAAGTCATTGGGAGCCAGATCAGTTGGGGAGGGAAGGTGTTCCAATACAGTTATTGGCACAGTGCTGCCAATATAAGCACTGAGTGGCAATTCTGTGAACTTCCTTGTTAGACCTCAACAAATAACAACGACAGCTCTGATGGCCATTGCAGAAAAAGAGTTCCAGAATTGCTTTGATAGGTGGGCTAGGTGCTGGCATCGGTACATAGCTCCCCAAGAGGAGTACTTTGAAAGTGACTGTAGTGATATTCAGCCATGAGGTATGGAGCACTTTTTCTAGGACGGTTTGCGAACCTGATTGTCAGAACTCATATTTATATATCTGGATGTACACACACATGAGCAAGAGCTTAGGTAGAGGTAGGTCTGGAAAAAAATGTAAAGGCGTGTCCCCAGTTTTTAATCACTTATCAATTCATCCAGGCAACATTCACAATTGTGCAGAGATGTGCTTCTCAAACTTCAGGTGAGTGAGAGTCACCTGGAAGGCTTTTCAGATATCCTCACTGGTCCCTCCTCAGAGTTTCTGATCCAGTAGATTTTGTGGCAGGCCTGAAAATCGCGTCTGACATGCTCCCACATGAAACTGCTGGCACGCAGGCCACGTGTTGGAGAGCATCATCTAGAGATGTTCAGAATGTTAAGGTGGAGAAGACACACAGAAGTTTGTAAGACAGGTAGGATTCACATCCTCAATCTGTGGTGTGGTAAGATAAATCACAGTGTGTCATGGTATGTGTGTGTATGCATAGGAGATTATGGTTTAAAATCATTTCAGGCCAGATTCTGTGGCTTACACCTGCAATCCCAGCACTTTGGGCGACTGAGGCAGGAGGATCACTTAAGCTCAGGAGTTTGAGACCAGCCTGGGAAATATAGTGGCACCTTGTCTCTGCAAAAAAATCAAAAGTTAACCAGACGTGGTGGTGCACACCTGTAGTCCCACCTACTCAGGAATCTGAGGCGGGCAGATCACCTGAGCCCAGGAGGTCGAGGCTGCAGTGAGCCATTACATGCCTTACTGCGTGGAGCCATTACTCCATTCTGGGCGACAAAGTGAGACCTTGACTAAAAAAATAATGATAATGATAATGATAATTAATAAAATCATTTCGGAGAACATAGCACGTGCAAAAGCTTAGAGAACTGAAATTACATGACACATTCCAGGACGTGGAGTTTGCATCACTGGAGCAAAGAGCTGTGGGCTGCTGGGGTAGGGGGTGGGTTAGTGGGGGTGGGAAGGAGAGGGACACGTGACAGGAGAGATGCCAAGAACTGGGTGGCACTCTGACCAGATGAAGGGGTCTGTGTTCCCCAAGGAATTTAATTGTTTTCCTAACCTGGTAATAAAAGGAATGGAAAAGAGAAAATCAAATATTTATGAGATCTCAAGGAGTTGAGCTAATGAAAGCATAGAATTTGCCAAATAAAATTTGGTTAACCCAACAACCTTGCTGAAAATCACTTTAGTTAAAAGTTAATATCTTGGGTATCTAGTTTCTGGTGATTTTGTGTACCATGTGATGACCTACATGTTTTAAAATAATATCTATTTTCAGTTGTTTTCTGGGGTCTTTTTCTATCCAGTGAGTACTCTGTCAAACATTCTTGTCCCAAACTGTTTAAATAGCAAGCTGTTGGAATACCAAGATATTAACAATAAAATAATCTTACAAATAAATAGGTTTTCTTATTACAAAAACAATGCATGGTTATGACAGTAGCTGTAGACAGGCAAAAAGCCACACATAATCCCACACACATTTAGAAAACCACCGCAAAACCCACAAGAGACTAATTTCTTTGATTCTTTTTCATGTATGTATATGCATTTTTCCCTACCAAAATGAGATTACACTATATGTTTTTGAAAACTAGCATAGTTAGTTTAAACAGTCTGCCAGTTGTTGGACATTTGCACCTTTTCAGCTTGAGCCTTGGTGTTTGACATTTAGACTGTTGTTCTAAGTCTGTTCCAAATTCCTCTGGCTGATGCCCTAACCTGAAAGTTGAGGGACAGGAGTTAGCCAGGCAAAGATGGCAGAGTGCAAGGAACAGGGGTCAGCCAGAAAAAGACGGCAGAAGGAGGGAACATGGGCCAGCTAGGCAAAGATGGCAGAATACAGGGAACAGGGTCAACCCAACAAAGATGGCAGAGTACAGGGAACAGGAACAGGAGTCAGCCAGACAAAAATGGCAGAGTGGAGTGAACTTAGGTCAGACACGCAAAGATGGCATAATGAAGGGAAGAGGGGTCAGCCATGCAAAGATGGCAGAGTGAAGGGAACAGGCATCAGCCAGACAAAGATGGCAGAGTGGAGGGAATAGGACTGAGCCAGGCAGTCATGGTCCAGAGTCCCCATAGTATACAGAGGGAGAAAAAGCAGAAAGCAAGCCCCTTGCAACTCTGGTGTTTGAAAGGCCAGATGAGAGTTTTGAGAAGTGAGGAATGGTCAGCAGCTCCAGATGCCACCGGGTCATAGACGGCAAGAACTAAGAAAGTTTCCCTGGACTTGGCAAGATGAAAAACACAGATAGTCTCACCACAAGCAGTTGGATGAGATAGTGAAGAAGAGAACAGATTGCTTTGAGTTGAGAAATGTGTCCTTGATGAGGAAGAAGAGAGAGCAAGTATAGACTCCTGTTGAAGAGTAAGATGCTAGAGAAGCAACTTGGAATCTGGGGGGTACATAAGGACACAAATGAGTTGGAAGAAACAGTGTGTGGATGTAGAAATGTGGAGTGTGCTGGAAGGAACCAGATGCTTCCTTAGAGACAGGAGGTCAGGACCCAAGGCCTGCAGAACTATGACAGGACTGAGCTCAACTTTGGGCTTTGAGGTTGGGTATGATAAAGGAGCAGGATGGCAGAGATAAGCAACAGCATGACCAAAAGCATGGCACCATGGGCTCCAGGCCAGGGAGGCCCTTCCTAGCCCAAGAGGTCAAGATGTTGAAGGGACTCTGGGAATTAATGAATGATCGAGTGGTGAGAATAGGGAGCTATGCACAGTATTCTCGACATTGAGATCTTGACAATGAACAATTTGTGTTCCGAGAAATCTGGATAGTTGTCAGTGTCCCACATCTGGCCACTGAAAGTCCATTTTTGAAGCCAAGTGACGATGAGTGCTTCAGAACTGAAGAAATCAAGGGGCCATAAGCACAGATTGCGGTTGAGACCATGCATTTGTATCCTTTTGAGGTTTTTGGAGGCCAAAGCAATGCCATCTTTGATACTGATCTGCCATGCTGGCTTCTGATAAACCCCAGTCCCAGGAAGGCCTCTGAGATTTCCAGTTTATTCATCGTTCCTAGTGTAAGAGCACATATCATGCATCCTGGCCTCAGTTTACACAGCCTTGGTGGTATCATCCTTACTGGTCCCTCATATCCTGTCTGAATTACTCTTCCCCTGTGGTATACAGCCCTGGGTCTGGGGGGTGATAGTTGGTGCAGGGATCCGCCATCTTGTCCCACCACTGCCCAAGACACAGACATGGCTTCTATTCATAAGTCCCTATCAAATATTTCTTTGTAAGAAACTGGATTTCTCAGTCTCTTTCTTGGGTCTCTCAACTTCCTCGAACTTTAGAAGTAATTTTGTATAGACTTGCCACCCCAAAACAGGTTGTCACATAACAAGACTACATCTCTTTATGATACTTTGTTAATATTCCAAGTGTTATGTCTACAGAGATCCTTCCCAAGATGGTGGAAGCACTCCTGATGGCTAGAAACATCGTCTTTAATAGTGCCCAAGAAATCTGAGAGAATCTTCAACTTTTTCTCAGAATCCTCATCCTGAAATTGGAAGGGGAAGAATATAAAATCTTCTTCTGAGGGTGTATGGCTTTCATTTTCAGAAATATGATGCTAATCATCACAATAGCTGTGATGTGCTAAGTACTTTATGTAGAGAGACTTGTAACTCCACAGGATGGGTGCACTTTCTGTTTCTATTTTGTTTTCTTTTTGAGTCAGGGTTTCACTCTGTTGCCCAGGCTGGAGTACAGTGGCACAATCATGGCTCACTGTAGCCTCCACCTCCTGGGCTCAGGCGATCCTTCTGCCTCAGCCTCCCACATTGCCAGGCATGGTGGACACATGCCACCATGCCCGGCTAATTTTAATTTTAATTTTTTGTAGAGACAAGGTCATGCTTTGTTGCCCAGGCTGGTCTCAAACTCTTAGGCTCAAGCAGTCCTCCCACCTCAGCCTCCCAGAGTGCTAGGATTACAGGGTGAGCCACTGTGTCCAGCCTCTGTCTCTATTTTATATGTGAGGACTCTGATGATTAGAGAGATCAAGTCCCTTGTCCATCAGCTTGTAAATGATGGTGCCGGTGTTGAAATCCAGACCATTTCCCTCTAGATCTCAAGATCCTAACTATGAACATCTGCCTCTCAGGGCTAAGAAGATTGAGGTTAGCCTCATGTTGGAGGTTGTGGAGGAAAACCATGCTCTGATCCTTGTCTGGAGATGCATCCCTGGGACCAGGGCTGCCGATTCTGCCTCTGTTTCCCTGCTGTCTATCTTCAGCCACTCCTCCCTGGATCCCAGAATCATGGTGTCATTTGCGCATTCTGTTTCCCCGTCAGTGCTGCGTTCCCAAGACAATGCCCACCACCCCCACCTGGACCAGCATGGGGAGACTTCCCAAAGCCCCCCAGAAACAAACACTCCAGGCTCACCTTGCAGGAGGCACGAGGGATGTTTTATCTGCCACCGACATGGGTACTCGGAGGGTTGTCTCCCACAGACATGTGGCTGTGGTAGAGCCTGGCTATTCAGAGTATAAGAGGTTGTCGTGCTCATGGGGAAGGTTCGGAAATTCTTCAGAAGGCTGGGCGCTGTGGCGTACCTGTCATCCTAGCACTTTGGGAGGCTGAAGCAGAAGGATCGCTTGAGC
This sequence comes from Carlito syrichta, assembly GCF_000164805.1. Lineage (NCBI taxonomy): Eukaryota > Metazoa > Chordata > Mammalia > Primates > Tarsiidae > Carlito > Carlito syrichta. The sequence continues at coordinate 144,864 of NW_007245929.1, forward strand.
TCAGGAGGTGGAGGCTGTGCTCAGGAACATGATCTGAGGGGTATGCATGGAGAAAGCATTTCTTTTGTAATGATGAAAGTGAGTTACTCAATGGAAAGGATCTCCTTGGAAACCATATTAATTTGCTTCTAAATTAATTTGCCGAAAGCAGTTTTCAGACAATGATGCCTGGCCCTGCATATGCCTGACTCCAACTTTCATATTTAAACGATGCATTTACCGAGGCCTTAAACTTGGATGAATGCTCCATGCTTGTTCAGAAAGTCCTGATGGTAGAGAAGTGGGTGAGCACACTTTTTTTTTCTTTTGCTGTTTTATTTTTAATTTTAAATCTGTGGGGTACAATTCAGGGTTAGGTATACACATGTTCATTATGCAGGCACCCTTGTTGATGAGGTATGCCCCCCTCCCTTGACAGTTTCCCACTACTGCCAGTCCCTTTCTTACAGTATTACAATAGTTGTTCAAGGTCTGCTTATGAGTGAGAACATGTGACACTCGATTCTTTGTTTCTTTGTTTCTTTGTTTAGATCACTCAGTATTATAGCCTCTAAGTCCACCCAAGTTGCTGCAAAGTTCATAATTTTGTCCTTTATGACTGCATAATAATCCATCGTGTATATGTGCCACATTTTTTTAATCCAGTCCTCTTTCAGTGGGCAGTATGATTGGTTCCATGTTTTTACTATTGTGAATAATGCTGTAATAAACATGCATGTACAAGTATCTTTTTCATAGGGTGATTTGAGTTCCTCCAGGTATATTCCCAGTAGGGAGATTGTGGGGTCGTATAGGAGGTTGATTTTTAGATCTTTTAGGAATCACCACACAGTTTTTCACAGAGGCTGTACTAGTTTACACTCCCACCAACAGTGTAGAAGTGTTCCCTTTTCACCACATCCTCTCCAGCATCTGTTGTTTTTTGAGTTCTTGATGATGGCCATCCTGACTGGAGTTAGATGGTATCTCTGTGTGGTTTTAATTTGTATTTCTTTGATGACTAGTGAGGCTGAGAATTTTTTCATGTATTTGTTGGCTGCTCATATATCTTCTTTTGAGAAGTATCTATTCATACCTTTGCCCACTTTGTAATGGGATTGTTTGTTTTCTTCTTTCAGCATGTTTGAGTTCCTTGTATATCCTAAATGTTAGGCCTCTGTCAGATGTACAATAGGCAAATATTTTTTTCCCAGGCTGTGGGCTGTCTCCCCGCTCTCTCAATGATTTCTTTTGCTTTGCAGAAGCTTGTCAATTTGACGAGATCCCACATGTCTATCTTATATCTCTCTCTTTTTTTTTTTAGTTGGAGTCTCAGTCTGTCGCCTAGGCTGAAGTGCATGCTCATGGCCACCCCAGTGTCGACCTGCTGGACTCCAGCAATCCTTCTGCCTCAGCCTTCCCAGTAGTCGGAACTATAGGCATGCTCTACTACTCCCAAAGTGCTGTGATTATAAGCTGAGCCACTGAGCCTGGCCTATCTTGTCTCTTTTGGTCTGGGCATTTGGAGTTTTGATCAGGAATTGGTTGCCAGTTCCAATTTCCATAAGGGTGTTTCCTGCCATTTTCTAAGGTTCTTATAGTTTGAGGTTTTACGTTTAGGTCTCTGGTTCATTTAGAGTTGGTTTTTGTGTGTGGGGATAGGTAGGGGTCTTGAATCTTCTGCATGTGATCAGCCAGTTTTCCAAGCACTATTTACTGAATAGGTTCTCCTCTCCCCAGTGACTGGTGGTGGAGCATTTGTCGAAGATGAGTTGGTTGAGAAATTGAGGTTTTGCTTCTGGAACCTCTGTCTTGTTCCATTGGTCTATATGTCTGTTCTTGTACCAATACCAGGCTGTTTTGATTATTGCAGCTTTATAATAAAGCTTAAAGTCTGGGAGCATGATGTCTCCCAGCTTTTGTTGTTGCTGTTGCTGAGGATTATTTTGGCTATTTGTGGTCATTTGTGTTTCCATATGAATTCCTGTATTGTCGTTTCTAGGTCTGAGACGAATGCTGCTGGTAATTTAATGGGTATTACATTACATCTAGATTGCCTTGGGTAGAATGGACATCTTAGCAATGTTGATTCCTCCAATCCATGAGCCTGGAATACTTTTCCATTTGTTTGTGTCATCTTTGATTTCTTTAAGCAGTGTTTTATAGTTTTTGTTGTAAAGGTCTTCTCTGGTTAGGAAGATGACAAGGTATTTTTTTTTATGGTTATTGTGAATGGGATTGTGCTTTTTATTTGGGTTTCTGTTTGTTCATTTTTGGTGTATAGGAATGCAACTGATTTTTGCACATTTATTTTATATCTGAGACTTTGCCAATGTCCTTTATTAATGCAAGGAAGTTTTTGAAAGATTCTCTTGGGTTTTTGAAGTATAGAATCATGTTGTCTGCAAAGAGGGACAATTTAACTTCCTCTTTTCCTATTTGGACACCCTTAATTTCCTTCTCTTGTCTGATTGTTCTAGCTAGGACTTTCAATACTATATTGAATTGGAGGGGTGAGAGTGGGCATCCTTGTCTTGTTCTGGTTTTCAGGAGAAATAGTTCCAGTTTCTGTCTGTTTAGCAGTATGTTGGCTGTGAGTTTCTCATAGATGCCTCTTACTGTTTTGAGGTATGTTCCATCTATGCCTAGATGTTCAAGGGTCTTTATCAGGAAGGTGAGCACACATTTTAAACACTGCAATATATTTGCTGTTTCCTTTAGCTTATGTTCATTAGCCAAAGAAAAGCTTAAGAGTAAAAGAACATTTCACCTTATCTTGCAAGATTCAAAGCAAGAAAACAGATTTGTTTTACTTTTTAACTTTTTTTATTTCTTTTTTTTGGAGACAGGGTCTTACCCAGGCTGGAGTGCCAATCTTGCTCACTGTAGCCTCAACCTCCTGGATTCAAGCAGTCCTCCCCCCTTGGCCTCCTAAGTAGCTGGGACTAGAGACACACCACCACGCCTAGCTATTTTTTATTTTTTATAGAGATGAGGTCTCACTATGTTGCCCAGGCTGGTCTCAAAGTCCTGTGTTCAAACGATCCTCTCGCCTTGGCCTCCCAAAGTGATAGAATTACAGGTATGAGCCACCATGCCTGGCCCTGTTTTACTTTTCATGTTAGGAATATTCCTAAACAGTGTCCATTTATGGCAAATCCCTAATCTCTATAACTCTCCATCCCCACTGCCTCCTCCAACACATGCAGCACAAGACACAGAGTCCAGCTCATAGTGGTCCAGAGAAAAATACCAAGGAGGCTGAGTATTCCTCCTGACCATCGGGCCTGAGGCCATTGGGCTGATCCCCAAAGCCAGGTTCCAGGAGTGATAACAAAAATGGGGTCAGGAAATTGAGTTCCAACCAGGACTTTGTGAAGGCCCAGGTGTTGGCAGCCGAGGGTTGAGCCAAAACCAGATGTTGGGTGGGGGATGTTGGGGAGGGGAGCAACTTGGAAGGCTGATGTGAAGAAGTGGCGGGGGAGGGTGTCAGCCATTCAGGGAGTACTCAGGATGCATTTCAGACTAGAAAGGCCAGTGCCCAGTAGTGTTGTCAACCACCCAAGCTGGGTGGTGGCTGTTCCTATGTTCTTCATCTACCTAGCCAACCATTCTCCCATGGCTCGAGAGGGCTGCGGAGTTGAAACTGTGTTCACAACATCAAGGCCCTGTTGAAATTGGCATTGAGGTGCCAAAGCAGTGGGATTTTGACATTGGGACATTGACAATGAACTATTCAAGCTCAGAGAAGTCTGGGTAGTTAACAGTGTCCCACGTCTGGCCATCGAAAGTCCATTTTGAAGCAGAGCGAAGATTAATTCTTTAGAACTGAGGTGATCAAGGGACCCTAAGCACAGAATTGTATTTGAGACCATGCATGGGTGTCCTTTTGAGGCCTGTGGAGGCCAAAGCAATGCCATCTTGGATGCTGATCCGCCATGTTTATAAAATGACCCAAGTTGTTTCATCTGAGTTTAGTGAGAATCAAGACAGCAGCACCCACCTGTGGTGGTAATCATAGTATTCTTCGCCCCATGGCCCTCACGGTTAAAAAAAAAAAAAAGCCAACTTCACTTAAGAATATTCTTGATGAAGCACTATGAGTTATGAGTCATGTGACGTCTCAGTCCTCCCATGCACACCATTCTAGTGTTCTGGGATGAGTCTGTTTCAGTCCCATGCTGAAGCATGGGGGTTTTCTCTAGGAGAAGCGTGTACATGACTGTTTAAGCTGAGATCTGAACTTGCCACTGTTTCATGAAATGCTGCTCTTATTTGAAAGAGTGACTGACACACAAGCTATCATTATCCAGACCTTAGTATCTGCTTGACATTTTCTCAGAACTGAATGGAGGGAGCCTGTCATTTTGAGGAAAACAACTGACAATATTTGCTGCCCATGATAAGACTCGAGCTTCAAGTGAGATTTAGAACTTAGGAGACTTGTGTCCACCACTGCGAGCTTGACAGTTTCCAAGTACATAAAGGCTCTTCTGATGAGTTCAGGAGCAATGTTAAGTATGATTTTTTTATTGTATGATGAAATGTGCTAACATTTAGAAGACCTGCTTAAGCCAGTGGATAAATATTTTTTTATGACCAATGTATGATGTTACAAAATCATGAATTTTGCTTGGGGAAAAGATCCGTTGCAAATACTAGCTACACCAATAAATTTTAATGTTATGAAATAGGAAATGTTAACAGATACGTTTTCAAATTCAACATTGCAACTAGCCTTAAGAAAATGCCACTTATTGAGTTATGGTATAATATTAAAAAAGAGTATCCACAATCAACTGAAAAGATGATTCAAACACTCCTCTCCTTTTCAGCTGCATATCCGTGCGAGGCCACATTTCTTTTTACATACCACAACTATATTTCAAGAAAGGGAATTTAGAAGCCGATATGAGAATCTAGCTATAATTTCTTAAGCAACACGGTTAAAAGACTTGCAGAAATGTAAAATCCTGATGCTCTTCTCACCTTTTTGTTTTGGAAAATGAGTTTTCATAAAATTATGTTGCTTATGTTAAAATACAATGGATTTGTTATTATTATTTTTAAATGAATTAATATTTTTAAATGTCTCAGTTTTAATACTTATCTCTAGAATGGTAAATATTGAGAACCCAGGTACACAGACTCTCTTTAGGGTTCTCAGTTTATTTATTTTTTAATTGAGCGGGCGTCTCACTTTGTGACCCAGGCTGGAGGGCAGTGGCATGATCATGGCTTACTGCAGCCTCAACCTCCTGGATGCAGGCAATCCTCCCGCTTCAGCCTCCCAAGTAACTGGGACTACAGACACTTGCGCCACCATACCCAGCTTATTTTTTTATTCTTATAGAGATGAGGTCTCACTATGTTGCCCAGGCTGATCTTGAACTCCTGAGCTCAAGCAGTCCTCCTGCCTCAGCCTCCCAAAGTGCTGCGATTACAGGCTTGAGCTACCCAGCCAGCGTTCTCAATTTTTTAGTATAAAGGAATCCTGAAGCCAAGAAGTCTGAGACCCTCTGTTCTGGGACACACAGAGGGAACACAGGGCTGAACTGGTGCAGAAATAGCATGTGGACTAGATAGGTGTGTGCCCTGCCTGTGTGGTTCACAGTCACCTGCAGTTGGACACACAAGTCCCATAAGGGTGGTCAGTGCTGCAACAGGAGAAGCAGGGGTTAATGTGGGAGCAGTCATGGGGCACCTGGCCCTGCTTAGAGAAGGCTTCCAGAGGAACTCATGGCTCTGCTGGTTCTTGGAGGATGAGGAGGAGTTAGCCAGGAAAGGGGAGGGAATGACTACTCAGGGCACATGGAAGAGCATGTGCAGAGGCCTCATGCAGGAGATCATGGCTTCCTTGCAGACATAAAAGAAGTAGCGTGTGCCTGGAGCACAGGGTGAGGGAGTCGTGGAGCTGGACTAGCAGCCACACTGTGAAGGGTCTCCTGAGCTTAGGACGAGGGTCTCCTCCTGGGCACAGTGAAGAACACTGAAGGCTTCTAAGGCAGGAGAGTGGCATCAGTTTGCACTTAATTTATTATTTGTTTTCAGTCATCTCACTCTGTTGCTCACTATAGTGCAGTGGCATGATCACGGCTCACCGCAGCCTCAACCTGAGTCGGGCGCAATCCTCCCACCTCAGCCTCCTGAGTAGATGAGACTACAGACACACACTACCATGCCTGGCTAATTTTTAAATTTTTAGATTTTTTGTAGGGATGAGGTCTTGACATGCCACCCAGGCTGGGCTCAAGTGATCTTCCTGCCTTATCCTCCCAAAGTGTTGGGTTTACAGGCATGAGCCACCACGTCTGACCTGGATTAGAGTCTAGACTGATCCTTCTGCCTGTAGAGCATGGATGGGTCTAGAGGTGGGGAGTCCCCTTAGTGGTCATTGTGGCAATCAGAGATGAAGGAATGTGGACTGGGGCATCGCTGAGGAGCTGGAGAGATGTGGATAGATTTAAGAGAGATTTGTGTGGAGAAGTTTCCAGAACCAGGTCAGCTGAATGGGTGTGGTCAAGAGGAAAATGTGGGCATTGAGGTGAAGCCAGGTTTCATGTGTAGAGCCAGGATGAATGACCCTGTTCACTGACAGGAAGCTCAGTGATTCAGGGGTGAAAGGGAGAGGAATTTCCTGTGGTAGCCTGGGATGTCCAGGAGGAGGTGCCCGACAGCATTTGAATATGTGGTTCTGAGGCCAAGGAGGAACCTCTGAACCCCTGTAATACAGCCACCCCAATCTGAGCTGGTTTGTGCATCTTTATCTGTTTGGAAGAAGTCACCACAGGTCCAGCTGGGAGAGGCACTGGTTCATTAAACTTACAGGAGACACTGATGGCAGCAGGTCAGTGAAGAATCCGCACCTCAGGGCTATACAGCAAGCAGTTTTATCATTAAAGCAATGAAATCAGGTCCAAAATTCAAATCATGCAACTCTAAATTCAAAATTCACATCATTCAAATTACACGGATTAAGCATGGAGACTACAATGTCTTCAGCTTTACTTTGTCCCCCCCACCCCCATATTCTGTGACTCATTACTAGGAATATGCACACCCTTCAGAATCCAACCTTGGCCAGAGGCTGCTCCCTGGGAGAGGGGGCAGGAAGAAGCCTGGGATGGGGGAGACAGCTTATATGCAGAAAGTACCTCACAACTAGAGGCAGAGATTTGAGCTCCATCAGCAGATAATCATAACTGATGCCATGGCTGAATGAACTCTCTCAGAGAGGATTTAAGTGAGAGAAGACTGCCTGAAAGTAGCCTGGGTGCAGCACCAACATTTCAGGTGAGCACAGACAGGAGGGTATGAGACTATCATGGAAAAACAGTGCCTGGTGTATGAAGAGCGTCCTAACTATGTGACCATTGAGGCCAAGGGAATAGAGTTTCAAGAAGGAAGGAGAGGGAGGGGTCAGCAGTGACATGCTGCCAAGAAGTGGAAAATGAGGATTAAGAGACTCTTCTTGACTTAGCAATGAGGAGGCAGGTGTTGACTGTTTCCAGAACAGTATCAGGGAAGTGGTAGGCTCCAACGGGTTAGAGAATGAGGGAGAGGGGAGGAGAGAGAAGACAGTTGACAGAAGAGGAGCGGAAGGATGAAGGGGTGGGGGAGAGAAAGCGGGGTTGGTGTCGGGGGAGACAGAGAGAGAGAGAGAGAGAGATTGAGAATGATTTGGGAGTACATTTGTCCAATGGGAATGAACTGGTAGAGTGAGAAGGTTGAAGATGGATGAGAGAAGGGGAAATCATTAGATTGAGGTGTTCCAGAAGAACAGGGCAAGCAGGAGACTTGGGGAGAATGTGGAGAGAAGCTGTGTCTCCAACAGAGAGCCAGGTTCCCATCAAGGAGTAAGGTGAAGTGAGCACTGGCTGAAGAAGTCAAGGATGTAGGATTGTTGAGTTAGAAATGGAAGTTCTGTTATGCTCAGTGGGAAGGCTCATGAGAAAAAGAGGAGTGGACACTGCCATCCAAGGAGGAGAAGCACAGAGCAGTGGAGGAAGAGGACAGGCGGCCAGGTCACCAGAGCAACCCAGTGTGGCAGCTCTATGAGGGGACAGTGCTGAATAGAGAGCTGCGTCTTATGTCAGATATTGGTAGTTGAGTGACAGCAATCTTGTTACACAATGATGCATTGACATCATAACCTAAGATTTAACCCCAACAGTAGCAATTCTTTTTTTTTTTTTAACCAAAACATCATTCTCTGACCAATTCAAATTATCCTTATGTGTTTCAGCTGTTTACTTTTACATTCACCAGGTTAAATCCTCAGTTTGTGCCAAAGTTCCCCATGTAGAAAAATCTATTCATTATGAACACATTTGTTGCTTCTTTAAGTTGTTTATTTAAAATGCAGAGAATCATAATTAGACATAGTGCTTTTCCATTTTGAGAAAAGCAGATGAATGGGTGCTGTTTTCTCAAGTTCATCATGTTTATCTTTTATAACTAGTAGTCTAGGTTCATAGGCGGATGAACATAGGCAGATAGTCTAGGTTTATAGGTTCACAGTCCTTGCATGTCTTGATATCTGTGCCTCCATGATCATTATCGAAAGGGACATACCGTGTTCTGTTGGAGACAGTTGCTTTTAGAGAACAGTCACCCAGTATCTGTTTCTGTAAGGTTAACAATGCAAAGTATCGACAATTTCTTCATTGAGATTTTCAAATAAAATATCTCAAGTAGCTTATGATCTAATCTTTGATTTCCCTCAATCTAATGATTTCCCCTATTAATATAATAAGATTAATTAACTGAGTACTCTTGAGTTTCAAGTTTATAGGCCTCCACTAAATATTTGTCATATTTAAGACTTTGGTGTTTGTTCCAGATACATTTTTTTAATGCCATATCGTGATTTTCCTAGACTTCTAACATTTATAAATTTGAATAAACCTGGGCTGAATATGTATGAGTATAGACTACAGTGTAGTGCAAGAGCTTTATTTATTTATTTAGAGTCAGGGTCTCATTCTGTCACCCAGGCTGGAGGGCAGTGGCACGGTCATAGCTCACAGTAGCCACAACCTCCTGGGCTCAAGTGACCCTTCCTTCTCAGCCTCCCAAGTAACTGTGACTGCAGGTGCACGTCATCATGCCTGTGATTTTGTGTGTGTGTGTGTGTGTGTGTGTGTGTGTGTGTAGATACAGTCTTGCTGTGTTGCCCAGGCTGGTCTCGATCTCCTGGGCTCAAGTAATCCTCCCACCTTGGCCTCCCAAAGTCCTGGGATTACAGGCATGAGCCACCACGTCCAGCCTGCGAGGACACTTAAGTGAAACATCTGTAGGTGATGCTTAGTAGATCTAGTCTGGAGATCAGACTTGACTCTGTTACCTTTGACTGACCCAGACCATTTGTGCTGTGGCTCAGCCCCCTCACTCCCTGTTTCCCTGGGTATTTCCTATCTCTTGTTTATTTTCTTCCCCTTGTGACCTCCCTTCTGTAAGTGTCTAGGCTGTGGCAGACACCAACAGACGTTTGACCTCAGTGCCACTGATCCCCAGTCTCACAGCCCTGCCGTCTCTGTTACAGATAGAACCCCTTGTTCTCTCTGGTTGTCTCTCCCTGTTCCACCTTGCTCCTTCTTTATTCTGGCTCAGCCTCCACTCTTTCCCTCTCTTGGACTTTCTGAGGGCATCCTGGAATCCTTTTATCATAGTAAACAAGCTTTCCCATGTTCTTAACTGGATGGTAGAACACTGTACCTGCCTTCTTGCTGTCACTGAAGTTTGATTCTATCCTGAGAGCTTTTCTTAGTTGGTCCTTTGAGAGCACATAATGACACAGTGTTACTGCTTGTAGAGCATCATCTTCCACCCTATGTAGACCCTATTCTTGGTCATCTGCTGTCTGACTGAGTTGCCCTCTGTATCTATAACACTGTCATCGCCAGACTCCTGATCACCTATATCACATATGGCCTCCCCCAAAATTCAAAGCCCTGTGCCATCATCAAAGCCACTCAGTACTTTACTTTTCAGTTATTTAGCATTCTCAATTCTAGTGACCTTGATCTCTGTTACTTTAGCTGCCTTCTTCCTTAGCTACTTCCTGATCACTACCAGGAAATGCATTATCTCTAAATTAATCTCACATTCAGATAACTATTCTCCATGAGTCAAGATCTCTGGTTTAATATTGGGTGTAGAGATAATAGTGAATATCCTTATGTGTTTCTAGTTTTTTTATAGAAATGTTCCTAAAGTCTCACCATTTAGTATGCTGTTTCTATAGGGTTTGGGTGGAAGAAAAAAGCCCTTATCTTCCCAATCTGCTAAATTTTTCCATTATAAATAAGTGTTGGATTTATTTGAATATGTGTATATTTCTTTGAGTATGTGTATATTTCTTTGAATATGTGAGATGCTCATATTGGTTTTCTCCCTTAATCTAATTATTATTGTCAGTGTTTTCTCTTGTGTCTTCTGTGTCTTCTTGATTTTCCTTTCAGTTTTTTTTCTTTTAAAATCTCTCTGGATACTAGGAGATTTCCTCATTTCTGCCTTCCAGTTCATTAACTTTCTCTTCAGCTGTCAGACCTGCTCATTATATTTTTTCATTCCAAGATGTTCAGTTGGTTCCTTTTCATTTCTACTTCTTATTTCACAACCTGCTGACATCTCATTAATAATTCTCCCATTATGACTTTGAGCATTTTGAAAGGCTTTTTCCAGAGTTTCAGTTACATGTATTTCCTCAGATATTAATTACCTCATTTACTAGACTTCCTTTAATCATAATAAATATCCTTGTACACTTTGTCATTTTCTTCCATTGAGAGCTTAACTTCCCTATAGATTTGCCCTACAAGGGTTCACCCTGAGAGGTGTTAGGATTATCTCAACAGCAAGCCCATGAGTTCCTTAACTCTGAAACAAGGCATACATTAGGCATGGTTTGGGAATCCTATTGCTGAGAAGTAATTTCTTGGAAGTAATTGCCTGTGTGAAATGCAAGCTCAGATGCTAGTTATGTACAGGTATCGTATTTTCATTTCTAATCAGAGATAATTTGGAACTTTGACCCTAACTGACAAAAATGAAATGGACATCATGCCCACAGCTCCCCACCCACCTCGTGGGGCGTATTCAGTACTATATTTATATTCCTTTCCCTTTGCAGACATAAAAACCTCAGACCCTAAATCTTTTCAGCACCTGCCCCAACCTCTGATCTCACAGTAGCCACAGTCTTAGACATCACTACCAGCAAGAGTTGATTATTCTTTTCTATTCACAGAAATTTGTCTTTCTTGTTTTTAAGATGATCCTATCATTCAGGGCCCCAGTAGAAAACAATATTATCCAGATACTTAAATTCAAGATTTGAATGAAGGGACTATTTATAGAAGTAAGGGTAGGAATAGGGAATTTAGCAAGGTCCTTTGAGATGCCCAGAGACTAAGAACAGCAGGAAGCTGTTACCACTCCTGGCCCTGAGAGAGCAAGGGAGGAAAAGCCCCCAGGGAGAGCTGGCACCTGGGAGGAGGGGCTGCCTGGTGGAAACCAAGTTTGGAGGAAAGTGGCCACCACCAGAAGGAAGCAGGAGGGGGGAGGGAATAAATATCCCATCCTCTCCTCTCCCTCTCCTGCCTCTTGCTGGTGCCTCTGTTGAGCCTGGGTGATGTGATCCAGAGAAAGCAGAGAATGGCTTGGGCAGATATGCAAGTAGAGGATAAATAGCACGAGGTTGAAATATACCTTTTATCTGCCATTTCTGTGCGTCACAGAGGACTGGGAGTTTTCTGCAAGCGTTTATTCCACCATGTTGCCCAGAAGTCCAATGATCCCTGCTCCGGCCGCCGATGCAGCTGACTCCGTCATTCAGAGACACCTTGAGCATTTGCGGGGCCTCGGGTGGGGGTGCATGTGGAAGCTCCCACCCCTTATGTCTTTATATTTAAAAAGTGTAAATCAAGGTAATCTGGTTTATCCTCCTACCATGACAAATAATGAGCTGGAAGGTTTGACTCAGGACTCATGGATTCCTCTGGTGTTCACACGCCACATCCACGACACAGGGAGCACTGACCTCTGGTCCCTGGCTTTGCATCACATAATGAGGGGCTTTACACGCACTGTGGAGACACCCAGTCCCCATATCCATGCTTAGTCCACATCCCCTTCAGACAACACCCTTCAGGCAGACCTTTAGGGGAGGTCTACACGGGCACCAAGGCTCAGGCTGGGTGTAGTGGCTCAGGCCTGTAGTCCCAGCCCTTGGGGAGGCTGAGGCGGGAGGATCACTTGAGCCCAGGAGCTCAAAACTAGTCCAGGCAACATAGCAAGACCCCATCTCTATAAAAATAAAAAAATTGACTGGGCTTGGTGGCTCAGCCTGTAATCCCAGCACTTTGGGAGACCGAAGTCAGTGGGTTGCCTGAGTCTGCAGCTTCAAGACCAACCCAGGCAATGTGGCAAGACCTTGTCTCTACAATAAGTAAAAAATTAGCCAGGTATGTTAGCGTGTGCCTGTAGTTCCAACTACTTGGAAGGCTAAGGCAGAAGATCACCGGAGCCCTGCTGGGGTGACTGTGAGCATGCCACTGCACTCCAGCCTGGGTGATGGAGTGAGACTCCAACTCAAAAAAATAAATACATAAATAAAAATAAAAAATTAACCAGACGTAGTGGCGCACATCTGTAGTCCCAGCTACTCAGAAGGCTGAGACAGAAGGATCTCCTGAACCCAGGAAGCTGAGGCTGCAGTGAGCCATGATCATGCCACTGCACTCCAGCCTGGGTGACAGAGTAACACCCCAACTCAAAATAATAATAATAATAATAAGCAAATAAAAGCAGGCTTAAAGCTGTGAGAGAAGATACTTCCAGGGTCCAAGTACCTGGGATGTGGTCTAAAAGGTAATGGGGGGCTGGCTGGAGGGGGCATATCCTCTGCTTCGGTAGCATTCTTGCTGTGTGGATGGGGTGTCACAAAGATGGCTCGAGCAGAGCCCTCTGAAGCGCAGAGCCCAGGGCAAGGCCCCTGTGGTCAGAGTTGATCCCATTACTCGACCTTCATCAAGACCCGTGGTTCCTAGACCCGTCTGTTTTCCTCAGATGCTAGACCTCTGTGATATCCCCTTGTCTCTCTGTCCAGCCTAGAGCCTACGGCCTCTCGCATTCTCAGCCACCCTTATCTTCCCAGCCCCTGTCCTTCCTTCCCTCCTGCCCTGTGTCACCCTGACTCTCTGTCTTCTTGCTTCACACTGAAGATGCTGCGTGTGGGCAGTATCGACATGCAGGTCGAGCATCCTGAAATCCCAAATTCTCCAAAACCCAAAACCATGCTAGTGCCAACATAATGCTACCAGTGGAATTCCTACTCCTGACCGCAGGTGACGGATCACATTAAAACACCCTCAAAACTTTGCTTCATACACACAATTATTAAAAAGACTGCATAATATTACCTTCAGGTGAGTGTATGAGGTATTTGTAAAACATGACTGAATTTTGTGTGTAACCTTGGGTCCTATCCCAAGATACCTCATTATGTGTGTGCGGATATTCCAGAATCTGGTCCTAAGCATCTGGGATAAGGGCCACTCCACCCGCATGAAGAGTATGAACACATCACCATGGCTGGCCCTCGGACCACCAGTCGTCCCCTGCTCTCTCCAGCAGCTCCCACTGTGCTTGTGTCCACACAGTCACCTCAAAGTCCTGACTGCGGTCCTCAGGCTCTGCCATCTTTCCTGTCACACTCAGCAAATGACCTCACTTCTGGTTTTCATCTGAGAAGCACTGCTTCCCTCTAGAGTGACTGTACATGGTTGATGAGAAGGAAGGTGGTGGCGGATACTGCTAGCTTCTTCAGCCCTGTCCACGGGCCTGCATCTCCACTCTATCCCACCACAGCCTTGGAGTCTGCCTCCTTCTGCCTCTGCTGGACCTCACCATGTCGCTTATCTTCTCTGTCCAAAGCTCTACATTAAGCTGCAGTCGTATGTCTATTCTTGTGCCATCTCTCCATCCCCCCGCCCCCATTTTTATTTTAGATTCTGGAGTACACACACATGTTCATTACATGGACCTATTGTGTAGTAGTGGGGATTGGGTCTCAGATGGTCTATTCCCCAGATAGTAAACATTGTGCCCTACAGGTAATTTCTGAACCCTAGTCCCCTCCCTGCTTACTGGTGGTATCCCTAGTATCTATTATTTCCACAGTTGTGACTGTTTAGCTTCTGTATATGAGTGAGAACATATGTCTGATTTTCTGTTTCTAAGTCAGATGACAATCTCCAGCTCCATCCATGTTGCTGCAAAGTATGTGATTTCATTCTTTTTCATGGCTGCATGGTATTCCACCACATCTCTTTCAATCCACTGTGGTCTTATTTCTGCCCCAGCAACTCTGCTGAAACTGTGCTGACCAGTTCAGCAGTTACCTCTCTGTTGCTACTCATGGTTCTTCTGTCTTGAGTTTGGCACTGGTGGCCGCCTTCTAGACACATTCTTTCCCCTGACACCCACACCTTTCTGCTTTTCAAGTCTCCTTCCCTTAAATGTTGTCTTGTGCCAGTCTCGGTGGCTCAGCCTGTAATCCCGTGCCTTTGGGAGGCTGAGGTGAGTGGATTGCCTGAGCCCGCGAGTTCGAGACCCACCTGGGCAGCGAGACCTCATCTCTGCAGTAAATCAAAAAATCAGCCGGGCATGGTAGCGCATGCCTATAATTCCAGCTACTCGGAAGGCTGAGGCAGAAGGATCGCCGGAGCCCAGCAGGTCGAGGCTTGCAGTGGCTGGGAGCGGCCACTGCACTCCAGTCTGGGTGACAGAGTGAGACTCCAACTCAAACAAAAAAAAAAATGTTGTCTTGTCCAAGTTCTGACCAGGCGGCTTCCACTCTGATTCCTTATACTCTCCATGCCCTGCCTGTGGAAGGCACTCTTTCACTATCAAATTATGTATGCAGATCCAGCCGCTGGCTTCAGATTCAGCGGTAGACTCACAAGTTGTTAAAAGTTTAAGCAAGAGGAGTAAGCTTCTTTTTTTTTGAGGGATAAACATTTCCAATTATAGAGTGATGTATTTCTGCAACTGGAGTCCACCAAGGGGAAAAACCCATAACAACTTATTTCAGAGTTAATACGGCTGTATGTTAGAACCAGAAATGGTGTCACTGTCTTATTAGAAATACAACCAAGAGATGACTCAGCAGCTGCAACACACCATTACTTCATTGCTCTTCGTTCTTGGCAGAGAATCTAGAAGAGAAAAGAAAAAAAGTTACGCTATCCTGTGTTCGCCTAGACTAAGTGATTTGTCTGAGAAACAGATCGTAAAAGGCAATACATATTCCCTGATTATTCAAAATAGAACATTTTCAAAGTTTCTCCTTTTCCCCAGATACATTTGACTAAACACGATGGCCTTTTCCCTTCCATATCTTAAAGGTTCTCTTTGCCCTACAATCTGTACTCAGAACTTGAGAGCTCGACACCAGCCAAGGATCTGTCTTAGATTGTGAGACTCTGGAAGAACTCAGCAAGTACTCTTTAAGGCTCTCTTTTCAGTGAGATAAAGAAATGCCACGTTTAGACATTCATTTGTTTATTTTTTCGTCATTTATCCAACAAATAATTATGTAAACAGCCGCTTAAAGAAACCTTAGTGTGGACACTATTTAATGTGTGCAAAGATGCCTGCCGACAGAGCTGCTGAATTTGCTTATTACTTCATCTGGTCTTCACCTGCCCAAGTTTCTTTCCCTAACTCTCCAGGCTGGCTTAGTCAGAAGTACCTATTCTTGCACGGTCACAGATTTCTTTTCTTTTTTTATTTTTATTTTTAAGTGAGAAAGCAGAATTTATTGAGAGAACAGAAAAGCTTCCACAGTGGGAGGGGGTTGCCCCAGTCACAGATTTCTAAGATATCATTCTGATTTCATCGGTTCTTGCCACAGTCACTTTAATAATGGTATCCATCATGTTATCTTCATGTGCTGCTCTCTACTTAACAAAAGGAAATCTCATGTCATCCCAGAAGAAGAAAGAATTGTTGAAATTAAATCCCAAACTGAGGTTCCACTGCCTGCGGATTTGTGTGGTTCACACATTTTTTACAATGTAGGTGAGAACTCACCAGTGATAGTGTTGTAACCACTTTGATTTGTATTAATGAGCAGGAAAATGGATGTGGCCAGAAGGAAGCAGGGGAGACAGGTGTAGATTTCCTGGAGAAAGATTTTGAGAATGCTCCTGATCTCCTGGGGTTGCCCATGTGAGCAAGACAGTACAAGGAAGAAGCTAATCCAGTGATCCCTGATGATAGTTCAACTGAGGACTTTTGGACTTTACAATGGTGCAAAAGTGACAGTTGTTAAGTAGAAACCATGCTTCGAGCGCCCACATCATCATTCTGTTTTTCATTTGCATCACAGTATTCAAGAAGGTGTGTGAGATGGTCAACACATCGCTATAAAATAGATTTTGTGTTCAGTGACTTTGCCCAACTATGGGCTAATGTGAGTGTTCTGAGTACATTGAAGGTAGACTTGGCTAAGCTTCATTGTTTGATAGGTTAGGGGCATTAAATGCACCTTAGAGTTACAATATTTTCAACTTATGATGGGTTTATTGGATGTAACCCCATTGTAAGTTGAGGAGCATCTGGGTAGCACCTGGCCCATAGTAAGAATTCAGTACATTTGGGGTGAAAAAGCCATTGCCTCTAGAAACATAAATGTGTGTCTTAGACTATATATGAGGCATTAAGGAGTGGTGGGACTTGTGGCAAACTGGATAGCTCCCACAGTGCCTAAAGGCATCCATGTTTTAAAGAAATTTAAAAACACTCTGCTAGCAAACAAAAACATGCCTGGAGATCTTGTACTACCCCTTGCTTGAGAGATCATCCTGATCACACCACTGCCCCTCAGCCTAAGCAACAGAATGAGACCCCGACTCAAAAAGAAAAAAGCTGATTGTAGTAGATGTTCAATATTTAATGTACAAACATTAAAGCTCTAAAGCTTCTTAATAAGTAGGATTTCAACTTGCCAAGATTGAAGTCCATATACAGTTGCTGAGACATTAGTGACAGACTACCTCAAAGGCATTTGCTTAGAATTGTTGTATGAATCTCAGCAAAGAGGTGATTCGAGTACTCACCTACAGTGTCCCCATTGTTCAGCTCATCTAGGGACCAACATGGGAAAGATTGACCCACGGAGCAGTTAAGGCTAGTCACGTATTTTTTCATTGCAGTGTGACAGTTTCCCTCATCTTCCCACTGATGTGCAATTTGACCACGATGGTGATATGAGAAGAGATCTTTTTTCAACTTTGTTGTTGCCGTACATAACTGAGTCTAAACTGAACAAAACTGTGAAGGATTACATTCTCAACAAGTGTGGTTAGAGTTTAAATTTTGTGTAGGAGTATGTGCTGCTGGTGCAGGAAATATTCTAAAGGAGTTACCCTGATTAAGGAGCTTGGATCAGAATGTAAACCAGTGTATGAGGGGGACCCCAAAAGCTAGGATTTATTTATGAAAAGTGTGTTTATTCTTTTTTTTTTTTTTTTTTTTGAGTTGGAGTCTCACTCTGTCGCCCAGACTGGAGTGCAGTGGCCGCTCCCGGCCACCGCAACCTCGCCTGCTGGGCCCCGGCGATCCTTCCGCTTCAGCCTTCCGAGCAGCCAGAATTACAGGCGCGCGCTACCATGCCCGGCTGATTTTTTGATTTATTGTAGAGATGAGGTCTCGCTGCCCAGGCGGGTCTCGAACCCGCGGGCTCAGGCAATTCGCTCACCTCAGCCTCCCAAGGGCACGGGATTACAGGCTGAGCCACCGAGCCCGGCTTGTTTATTCTTACATGTTTAAATTTCAGTCACCTTCAAAGTACTCTCCATTGGATGCAACATACCTATCGAGATGCTTTTTCCACTGCTCAGAACAGTTGTTGAACTTGTCCACTTTGATGTCTTTTAGTGTTTCTCCTATATTTTGTATCACCTCTTCCACATCGGCAAAATGTTTCCCTTTAAGGGCTTTTTTCATCCAGGGAAACGAAAAAACGTCGCTCAGGGTGAGATTGGTTGAATAGGGAGGATGGGGTCTGGGGGCCATGCCATTTTTGGTCAAAAACTGCTGAAGCTTAGCACAGTGTGGGCGGGTACTCTCGTAAATCATGAAATAGGCAAATGTATTGAAAGAACCTCAAAAAAATTCACTGAAACTGAATGTAGCCTCTCACAGCAACGCTAGCTAGTCCACTAATGCCGATGGACTCCTGGAACACTGACCTAGCGGGTGAAGCCTGTACTATAAGGGGCCCACCCTCCAAAAGCGTAATTCTGGTTTTTTTGGGAGTCCCTCTCATATTGTTTCTCTCGTGAGAAAATCCTCCTGTGAAAAAGAAATGTTGGTGAAATTAAACAGTGGGTTTAGTATGGTACTAAAAATTGTGAATTAGGTATAGGCTAGTGTGTTGAATTCTAGGTTGTTCTCTGGTAAGGCATGACACTAAGCCGGTCCTAAATGACTGTTGAAGCATGACAACAATCAAGACGTCAGGTGTTCAAAAACGTCTGAGCTACAGAGCAACTCCAAGAAGTTTGGGCTCAACTGGTTGAAGATATGAACTGGATAAGCAGGACTGCTGATGTATCTGATGTCTTCAGTATTTTTAATGATTTTAATACTTCCATGCAAGGGAGAAATGCAACGTGTTTTTCAATGGCAAGTAAAATCAAAGGGCAGAAATGAAAGTTAGAAACTTGGAAGAACAGAGTTTCTGCAGATTATGACACATATTCCAAAACCGAATGGTTATCAGTGATGTAGGCAGTGGTATTGACATTGCACATCAATGAAGGGCTGTCACCAAATACCTCACAGTGTGATGAAGCATTCAGAATTTTATTTTCCACCAAAAGAAGATCTAGGTCTAAAAAATTCATGGATCCAGAATCCATTTCTTTCATCAAAAGATAATTTAAAATTGACTGTAATTTACAGGATACGTTTGCTGGAACTGACTTCTGCTGAGAGACTGGAGGACTTTGAAAAATAGTAGCAATTCCTTCACTTTAGATAAAATTTTAAAATGAATAAACTGAGTTCAGTGAAATTGCTTTAAAATCTCTTCTTCCATTCCATTCTGTGAGACTGGTTCCTTTTGTAATATTTATTAGAATATAATTTCCTGAACCAAAATGTGCAGCTATTATTTTGCATGTCTTTTTAAAATTTTTATTTTTCTAGTAATTTAATTTTATTAATTTCTACAGAGTATCAGTTTGCAACAGACTGGAGATGTATAAAAAGTGATTATTTTCCAGAGTTTAAGAAGCCCTGCTTCCTTATAGGACATAATATAAAGTAAGGCTCTTCTTCAATACATATTCCTCTGAAAAGAATCAGTGATCTTGCAAAGTATCTCCTACTACCAGGCAGACTTCCAGTCACTCTAGTTTGAACTAGAAAATAGTGATTGGACCTGAAACAACCTCAGTCAAGGCCAGGTGTTGATGCTTATAGAGATCACCTGATGAAATTGGCCAAAAAAATTTGGAAGAAATTTAACAGATCTGGTTCTTATGCCTAGTGTTTTAAACTCATAATTGCAAATGTTGACTATGATTGTAAGCAAGCCTTTAAAAATCACTTAAAAAGCAATACATGAAGTGGGTGCATATTGGAGATCACAAACATATATCTCAGGTTGACTTTAAAAAACATCCCTTGTCATTTATAAGGTTATGCAAATAACTACTTAGTGACTTTAGGTAAAAATTTCTACTGTAGGCCAGACATGGTGGCTCATGTCTCTAATTTCAGTGTTTTGGGAGGCCAATACGGGAGGACCGCTTGAGCCCAGGAGTTCAAGACCACCCTGGGCAACATAGTGAGATTCTGACTCTACAAAAAATGAGAAAAATTAACCAGGCATGATAGTACATGACTGTAGTCCCAGCTACTCAGGAGGCTGAGGCAGGAGGATCGCCTGAGCCCAGGAGGTCAAGGCTATTATGAGCTGTGATCATGACACTGCACTCCAGTCTGAGCAACAGAGTGAGACCCCAATGCAAAAAATAATAATAATAAAATAAAAAATAAAATAATGGCTGTGGTTTCTGATTTCCTAACTGGACATGAGGAGTGGTGTCAGGACCGGCCCTGGGTGGTCAGGGAGGTTGGCTGTGTCCTTAGCCCCGATGCAGCACCGAGCAGCTCGTTCATGGGAAATGGAATGTCAGTCATTCATGTCATGCAGTGGCATCATGGCTCATCAAACTGTCCCCTGGGGTTGAATGTGAAGAAGTGCCTGGAGCAAGTGACTTAAAGGCCAGACGCGGCCACACTAGCTGCTGTCGCAGGCACGGCGACATCACAAGTGCAGGTGGGAGAGCTGCCTTCTTGTGGGAAGAATGCCCAGTCCACATCTGTGACGCACAGCTCTAGTCATAGAAGGTGAATCTCAAATCCTTCTTTTCATCTCCACAGCCACTGTGCTGCTGTGGACCATCCTCCTCCCTCACCTGAAGTTCTGCAGGGGCTTCCCAGCTTCCTCCTCTCTTCTCACAATCCATTTCTCACCCAGTGACTACAGTACCCTAACCCCATCTTCTGCCTAAGACCTCCAGTGATGTGACCCCAGTACCCTAACCCTGCTCCTCCACCTAGGACCTCCGATGTCACACTATTGCATTCAGTGTCAGATTGAGCCTCCTCACCCTGTCTCCATCCATCCCCCTTCTCTCAGCAGTTCAGTCTTTCTAGCTCCTTCTGGCCTTGGGCACCCCCTTTATGGTGCCCTCTTCTTAAGATTCAGTTGCCCTGGGATGTGTGTGACCCTCTCACTCTTCAATCTCATGGTCCCTGTCCCCAGCCTCTCCATCTGCAGCTAGCCTTAGCCCTTTCCCTGGTAAATATGACATTCATTTTATTTCTTTCACAGCACTTGCCACAGCCTGTGAGTGTGAGTGCCTTTCTTGTTTCTTGTTTGTCTCCACCATGCTGCACTCCACTGGGGCAAAGACCTTTCTGTCTTATTGGCTACTACATCCCAAGACTCTGACTCCAGCATTTATCATATAGTAGATGATCAATAAATATGTGTTGATTGAACAACTTTTTTTGCTCTCAGTTATTTACAATTTTAGTTATGAAGCATTTCAGGAATCCAGAAAATACCATAACAAACACCCAGGATCTGCCAACGAAGATGAATAGATTTGCCATCTTACCATACTTTCTTCAGATTCTCT
>NW_007245929.1:166089-166654 GCF_000164805.1 Carlito syrichta
CTCTCCCCCATCTCTCTCTCTCTCTCTTACTCTGTCTCTATTTTTCTCTCTGTGTCTCTCTCTCCAAGAAATGAAATGTAAAAGAAAATTTTCCATTTTACCTAAGTTCAAATGTATTAGCACAGATTCTGTATACTGTTTCCTTGTGATAGTTTTAATGGTGCCAGCTTTCAATCCTAATGGATGATTTGTGGGTTTTTCCCCCAATCAGTCTAGCTAGAGGTTTATCAACTTTATTGATCTTTTTAAAGACCCTTATGGTTTCATTCATTTTCTCTATTATTTTTTTCATTTAATTGATTTTTGCTGTTATATGTATTCATTATTTCCTTGTACTTAGTTCACTCATTCTTTTTCTATCTTAAGATGAGTGTTTCCATCATTGCTCTTCTGTAATGTAAAAGTGTCTTACATGTGTGTATAAGCTGTTCTTTTTGAGTCTTTTCTAATGCAGGCATTTAAAATGATATATTTCTGCCTAAGCATGGCTTTAACTGCATACCACAACTTAGATATGTTGTGTTTTCTTTTTCTTTTTTTTTTTTTTTTTTTTTTTGAGTTGGAG
>NW_007245929.1:166736-185478 GCF_000164805.1 Carlito syrichta
TATTGTAGAAGATGAGGTCTCGCTGCCCAGGCGGGTCTCGAACCTGCGGGCTCAGGCAATCCACTCACCTCAGCCTCCCAAAGGTGCAGGATTACAGGCTGAGCCACCGAGCCCGGCTGATATGTTGTGTTTTCATTGTCATTCAATTCAAAATACTTTCTCATTCTTCTTGAATTTTCTTCTTTTATCTATGGGTTATTAAGAAACGTGTTGTTTACTTTCCAAATATTTGAAGTTCTTCTGATTTTTTTATTATTTATTTCTAATTTAATTTCAACATTTAATTTTAATCTTTTAAAATTTATTGGGATCTTTTTTTACCCCAGCATTTATCTTGGTAAATGTTCCATGAGCACTTGAGTGAATGAATATCCTTAGGCCTCAGGAACAGGGCTCGTGAATGGCAGTTAGGTCAAGTTGACTGATGGGGTTACTGAGTCATTCCTATTCTTACGGATTTTCTGTCTCTGTGTTCTATCATTTACTGAGAGAGGAATGGTAAGATAACCAGCTATGATATGGATTTGTCCATTTCTTCCTTTGGCTCTCTCAGTTTTTTGCTTCACATATTTTTAAGCTCCGTCATAAGGTACATATACATTCAGAATTATTACATCTATTTGGTTAACTGACCCTTTTATAATTATGAAATGTGCCTTATCATCCCTGACAACACTCCTTGTTCTGCAGTGTTACTGAGTGGCTGCACCTTCTTTTCTGTGATCCCCTTCTCTTATTCCTTCACTGTTAACCCACCTGTGTCTTTATATTTAAGGTGGATTTCCTGAGGACTACATAGGGTTGGGTCTCCTTTTTTGTCTTTTTGACAAATTCTGATTTTTAATTTGTTTGGTATATTTACATTTTATGTAATTATCGACATAGTTAGTCTTAAGTCTACCTTAGTCATGTTCATTTCCTGTTTTTCCCGTTTGTTATTTGTTATTTGTTATTTTCCTTTCCTGCCATTGTTTCTGGCGCTATCTTTCCCTTGCATAGTACCAGTTTTGTTTTTCATATAACTTCCTTGAAATTAATGCCTTACGGTGACACATTTTCTGTTTGTTTGCCTAAAGATGCTTTTATTTTTCTTTTGGTTTTGAAGGATATTTTCCTTTGGCACTTGAAAATTATAATTCTAACTGATTTCCATTGTTTCTCATGAGAAGCCAGTAGTAATTTTTATACTTTTTTTCTCTGAACATGTCTTTTTCCTTGATGTTTTTAAGACTTTGTTTTTATTATTTGTCTTCAGCAATTTGCTTATGGTATTGCTTTTTATAGTATTCTTATTTATTCTGCCAAGAAGCTTGTTGAGCTTCTTGGATCTGTGGAATTTTAGTTTTCATTACATTTGGACACCATTTGACCATCAACCATCATTCTTTTGAATACTTTTTCTTCTCCCTCCACCTTTTGGTACTCCAATTACACATATATTAGACCACTTGGTATTGCCCCAGAAGTCACTGATGCTCTTTCCATTTCTCTTTCAGTTTTTTTTTTTTTTTCTGATTCATTTTGGAAAGTTTCTATTTCTGTGTCTTTACATTCACAGAAGTTTTTTCTGCAATGTCTAATATGATGTTGATCCCATTCCATGAATTTTTACTTCACATATTAAGCTTTTTATCTCTAGAGGTTCCATTGTGTTCTTTTTTATACCCTCTATTTCTTTTTTCCTTAAGTCCATGCCTTTCTTTAAATCCTAGAGCATACCTATAATCAAAAGTCTAGGCTGGACATGGTGGCTCACACTTATAATCCCAGTTGATTGGGAGGCCAAAGTGGGTGAATCCTCCAAGCCCAGAAGTTTGAGACCAGCCTAGGCAACAGAGTGAGACACTATCGCTACAAAAAATTTACAAATTAGCTGGCTGTCTTGGCTTGCACCTGTCGTCCCAGCTGTATGAGAGACTGAGGTGGCCGGATCACTTGAGCTCAGGAATTTGAGACTGTGTTAAGCTATGATTTGCCACTGCACTCCAGCCTGGGTGACACAGCAAGATCCTGTCTCAAAAAATAAAAAAAGTAAAGTCCTTGTATACTAATTCTATGGCCTTTGTTGTTTCTATTGACTGACTTCTCTCCTGCTTAAGGGTCATATTTTTCTGCTTAGCATGTATAGAAATGTTTGTGTTTGCTTCTGAGTATTAGTATATTCATTTTCTATTGCTGCATGACAAATTACCACAAACTCAACAGCCTAAAACAACGCCTATTTTCATTTCATTTATGAAGGTCAGAGACTGGTGGACTCACTGTTTTTACTTAGGGTTTCAGAAGGTCAAGATCAAGGTGTTCTTTGTGGTGGGCTGTTGTCTGGAAGTTTGTGGGAAGAATCTGCTTCTGAGCTCACCTGGGGGTTGGTAGGCTCCAGTTTCTTGTGACTGTGAGTTCGAGTTCTCATCTTCTCACGGGCTGTCGGCCAGTATCCGCTCTTTGTCCCTGGTGGGTGCCCACATCTCTTGCCATGTGATCCTCTCCATCTCTAAAGTGGCGATGCTGTGCCCGACTCTTCCTGTGCTTCAGACTCTTTATCTCTTCTGCTACCTCCTGGAGAAAGTTCTCTGCTCTTGTGTTAAGACCAGGCCCTCCTGGATGATATAACACCCCCAGGAGTGACATCTCATTGCCTTCACGTGTTCTGGGAGCCAGGGGTATATACTCATGGGAGTCATCCCTAGAAACCTCCCATCACAATTGCTGATGCTGCAATGTTGGGACACAGGACATGGATGTCTTCTTTGGAAGAGTACTGAGAGTTCTCCTGGCAGCTTTTAAGTTTGCTTGCAAATTAGATTGATGTTTTCAAGGCTGGTTTGCAAGCCTTGTTAGGAGAGGTTTGGCGTGACCGTCACGCTGTGCTGGCCCTTCTTCTGAGGCACGGCCTTTCCAACATCTGTTCACCTGGTGGGTGATCAGTGCCATCCCTCTGCATTCACTATGGGAACCGTGCCCTGAGCAAGTCTCGCATGGGGTCCCAGCGTCATCCCACTGACCTGCACTTGCAAGTTCTTCTCTCAGGTTTCTGGATCCTCACCCTCTGCAAGTCCATGGGATGCCCAGCCAGACTCAGCTGAAACCCAGGCAGGTTTTGGGAGCTTTTCCTGGCATCATTCCTTTTCTGCTGTGCTCTGCCCCTCAAATTCTATACCTCAGTCTCCCCAAAGGTGGGGTAGGAGGAGCAGCCCAACCCAAGTGTTAAAAATTCAGGGGTATTTGTCTGAGGGAATTTAAAAACAATGAATGACCTATATTCTAAACAATTGCAGAAGTTACTGTGGAGTTTCAGTAATACACATGTAAGCTTTAAGTTGCACATTTTAATTTCTTAGTTTTTTGTTTGTTTGGGTAGGGTATCACTCTGTCGCCCAGGCTAGAGTGCAGTGGTATGAACACAGCTCGCTGCCACCTTGACCTCCTGGGCTTTGACACTCCTTCCTTCTCAGTCTCTCGAATAGCTAGGACTACAGGCATGCACCATCACACTCAGCTAATTTATTTTATTTTTTGTAGAGACAAGGTCTTGCTTTGTTGCCCAGACTGGTATGGAATTCCTGGCCTCAAGCGAACCTCCCGTTTCCCAAAGTGCTGGGATTGCAAGCATGAGCCACCATGCCCGGCCTATTTCTTAGTTTTAATAAGCAGCTACGTGTGCTCATTGAGAATACATTTGTAACTGTTCAAAATCATTTGAACTGGCTTCCAGTGCATTTGGTGTTCCATCTCCTGTGACACTAGAAGCCCCAGCTTTTCAAAAGTGGATTCAGTGTAAGCAAAGACAATGGTTGTAAAGATAAAGAAACACCTGAGGTATTACATTCTGTCATCTTAAGTAACCACTTAAGAGTTTTAATTTGTGCTTAAAATGTCAAATAGAAAAACCGTGGGAAATGTAAGGTGTAGCATTTATGTTTGTTGAGTGTAGATTTTTAGTTTGCACCTGTACTATATTACTGAATTCAAATTATATTTTTGTAAAGTGGTATTTATTTTCCTTTTTGCATTGTTGATGGTTTGTTTTAAAACTGGAGAATAAATCAAGAAAATAGTGATGATTGCTGATTATGGCATGGTCATCACTGAAGATAATTTTGTCACATGGAGTAGGAAGTGTTGAAAAAGTTCTTGGTGTGAAATATGAGCCCAGATTCATAACTTTTAATCATTATCTTTGGAAATTTTGAGTTACTCTTATAGATTTGTAAGAGCTTTTCATATATATTAGATGTCAAAATTTATATGTAATATTTATCAAAAATACTTTCATATCGAGTTCATAGAGAGGACAGTGCTGAAAAGACAGTTGGACTCTGGTTTTATACCTCAGTCCTTATTAATTGGACAAATTATTGAATGACTTTGTGCCTCCATTTACTCCTGTATAAAATGGAGAGAATGCTAATACCAAGGGCACTGGTGTGTTTTGAGAATTAAATGAGGTAATAGATATTGGAGTGCTCAGAATAGAACCTTGCATCAAGTAAGCATTCAGTATCTGTTAGGTGTTATCATCTTAGCTGCACCAGCATCAGCCCGATTACACGACTATGCTATTCCACCAAACAATTACCCTGGAGTTATATAGAATTGAAATGAAATTTCTTTCTGACATCCCAAAGTTATCACTTTAGGGTCATTTTCTTTTTTTTTCTTTTTTTTTTTTGAGTTGGAGTCTCACTCTGTCGCCCAGACTGGAGTGCAGTGGCCACTCCCGGCCACCGCAGCCTCAACCTGCTGGGCTCCAGCGATCCTTCCGCCTCAGCCTTCCGAGGAGCTGGAATTACAGGCATGTGCTACCACGCCTGGCTGACTTTTTTTGATTTATTGTAGAGATGAGGTCTCGCTGCCCAGGTGGGTCTCGAACCCACGGGCTCAGGCAATCCACTCACCTCAGCCTCCCAAAGGTGCGGGATTACAGGCTGAGCCACCGAGCCCGGCTAGGGTCATTTTCTAAAAGTGGAATTTCTGAATCAAAGAGCAAACAATAGTTTAAGGCCTGGGATGCATATTGCTGAATTTCTTTCCAGGAAGCTTGTCTTAGTATTCACTCCTACTAACTCTTCTAAGCATTAAACAATTCAGCCTGGCTTCCTTCTAACATTCCATGTACTCTGGGACCTCCCCCTTCCAATGAAAAAATATATATTTTCATATCAATATTTACCTTTATCTTAGTTTTACCCCTGCCCCAACTGCAATTTACTTGTAATTTTATCCTATCTTTTAAATACTAAGTCTAAATGTCTACTTCGGATAACAATATTACTCTGTGTTCTTCTAAATTTGGGAAATTGTATGTTACATTTTTTTGTAATGATATATTTTATGGCATAAAATAAGGATCAAAGTTTATTTATTTTATTTTTTTTGAGTTGGTTTCTCAGTTCGTCACCCAGACTGGAGTGCAGTGGTACAATCACAGTTTATGACAGCCTCAACCTCCTGGGCTCAGGCAATCCTCCTGCCTCAACCTGAGTAGCTGGGGCTACCGGCACATGACACAATGCCTGGCTAATTTTTTAATTTTTTGTAGAGATGAGGTCTTGCCATGTTGTCTAGGCTTGTCTTAAACCCCCAGACTCAAGCAAAGGGGTCTAAGTTTCTATTTCTTAATATTATTAAGGAATGTCCTCAGCGGATCTTCTGTTGCAATGAGATTGTCATGTATTAAATGCTCACACAGCCCTCTCCCTGTTTTTAAATTTTCTTTGTTCCATGGACCAGATTTCTGAAGCATGTGGGCTGCTTCAGGATACGTTCTGATATCTCCTAAGTTCTCTCTTATTCTCTCAGTTAATCTCTGATATGAACTTTAGAATTCTTATGTAATAAAATACCCTATTATTATTTTGTTTGGAAATGTATTAAATCTATAAATTGCCTTGACGTATCACCATGCTTATGATATTTTTATTTTTTCTTTTATAAAATATTTATAGATTAAGAATGGATGCTTTATTATATAAAATACCCTTTTAAGCCGTTTAACACACTTAAATAATTATGAGTGCCAGCCAAGCATGCTAGGAGTGAATCAACTGTATTATGAGAAGAACATGCGTATTTTTTGGCTACTTCCCATATTAGTTCACAAGCTTTCCACCCTTTGCACAAGCTTTCCACCATTTGCTCTAACATTTCCTAGGTCTCTTCCTGAGGAGATGTTGGTACCCACATCTTGCTCCTAAATCTCCCGTGGACGTTATATCTCTGCTGTCTCTGCCCATCCTCATTCCCCTCACACTTTCTTTTTTTATTGATGCATAATAGTTTTACAAATTTTCAGGGTACCTGTGATTTCTTTTTTTTTTTTTTTGAGTTGGAGTCTCACTCTGTCGCCCAGACTGGAGTGCAGTGGCCACTCCCGGCCACCGCAGCCTTGACCTACTGGGCTCCGGCAATCCTTCCGCCTCAGCCTTCCAAGTAGCTGGAACTACAGACGCACGCTACCACGCCCGGCTAACTTTTTGATTTATTGTAGAGATGAAGTCTCGCCAAGTTGCCCAGGCGGGTCTCTAACCCATGGGCTCAGGCAATCCACTCACCTCAGCCTCCCAAAGTGTGGGATTACAGGCTGAGCCACCGAGCCTGGCTACCTGTGATGTTTTAATACAGGCACACAAGGTATAATGATCAAGTCAGGGTGACAGGATAGCCTAACCTCAGACACGTATGTTTTCTTCATGTTGGGGACTTTCCAGATCTTCTCTTCTAGCTCGTTGAACTATGTGATACACTGTTGCTCACTGTAGTTACCCAACTGGACCAGTGAACACAAGACCTCTCTCCTTCTACAGAATGCTGGTTTTGACCAGCCTCTCTTCATCCCTCCCTCCCTGCCCTGCTTTCCAGCCTCTGATACCCATCAGGCAAATCTCTACTTCCATGATAGACACGATTTTTACCTCCCATTTGTGAGAACATGCTGTGTTTGTCTTTATGTGCCTGGCTCATTTCACTTAGCTAATGACCTCCAGTTCCCTCCATGCTGCTGTAGTAGCAGAATGTCATTCTTTTTAATGGTTTAATAATATTCCAGTGTGTATATGGACCACATTTTCTTCATCCATCCATTCACTGATAGGCACTTCTGGTGGTTCCAAATATTGGCTATTGTGAATATGCTGCGATGAATATAGGAGTGCAGGTATTGCTTCAGTATACTGATTTTCCTTCTCTTGGATGTATCTCCCATAGTGGGATCACTGGATCATGTGGCTGTACTAATTTACATTGCCACCAAATGTGTGAGGGGTCCTCTTTCTCTGCATCCTCACCAGCATCTATTATTTTTTGTCTTTTAAATAAAAACTATTTTAACCGGGGTGAAATGATATCTCATTGTGTTTTTGATTTGCAGTTCCCTGATAATGAGTGAGTTAAGCATTTTTTCATATACTCCGTGCCATTTGTATGTCTTCTTTTGAGAAATGTCTGTTCAGATCTTTTGCCCTTTTTTTTTTTTTTTGAGTTGGAGTCTCACTCTGTCACCTAGACTAGAGTGCAGTAGCTGCTCCCGGCCACCACAGCCTCGACCTGCTGGGCTCCGGCGATCCTTCCGCCTCAACCTTCCCAGTAGCCGGAATTACAGGCATGCACTACCACGCCCGGCTGATTGATTTATTGTAGAGATGAGGTCTCGCTGCCCAGGCGGGTCTCGAACCCGTGGGCTCAGGCAATCCACTCACCTCAGCCTCCCAAAGGCGCGGGATTACAGGCTGAGCCACTGAGCCCAGCTTGCCCATTTTTAATTGGATTTTTTTTTCTTTTTTGTTATTGAGTTTTTGAGTCCCTTATATTCTGGTTATTAATCCCTTGTTGAATGGATAGTTTGCAAAGATTTTTCCCATTCTGTAGGTTATCTCTTAATGTTTGTTCATCATTTCCTTTGCTGTGCAGATGCTTTTTTAGCTTGATATGATCCCATTTGTCCATTTTTGCTTTTGTTACCTGTGCTTTTGAGGACTTACCCATAAAGTATTTGCCCAAACCGATGTCCTGAAGTATTTCCTCATTGTTTTTATCTAGTAGTTTCATAGTTTGGGGTCATCACAGATTCAAGTCTTTAATCCACTTTGGTTTGACTTGTATATGGCGAGAGTTAGGTGTCTAGCTTCATTCTGATACCTGTGGTTATCCCATTTCTCAGAAGCAGTTACTGAGAAGGTGCCTTTTTCCAATGTATGTTCTTGGTGCCTTTGTGAAAAATAAGTTGGCTATAAATGCATGGATTTATTTCTGGATTCTCTATTCTGTTCCATTGGTCTGTGTGTTTATTTTAAAGTTTATTTTGGGTACTATGGCTCCATAGTATATTTTGAAGTCAGATAGTGTGATGCCTCCAGATTTATTATTATTATTAACTCTGAATTGTTTTCCCTTTATGAGGAAAAAAAAAAACCTCTGAGCAAACTGGTTATAGAAGGAACCTAACTCAAAATAATACAGGTCATATATGACAAATCCACATTATACCAAACAGGGAGAAATTGAATGCCTTTCCTTTAAGATCTAGAACAAGACAAGAAAGCCCACTTTCACCAATTTTATTCCACATAGTACTGAAAGTCCTAGCAAGAGCAATTAGGCAAGAAAAAGCAATAAAGGGCATCTTAATTGGAATGGAAGAAGTCAAATTATCCTTGTTTGCTGGCAACAGGATATTATATTGAGAAAACCTAAAAACTCCACCAAAAAACTGTTAGAACTGATAAATGAATTCAGTAAATTTGCAGGATACAAAATCAACATGCAAAAATCAGTGGCATTTACATATGCCAACCGTGAACAAACTGAAATCAAGAAAGCAATCCTTTTACAATAGCTGCAAAAATATAAAATACTTAGGAATAAATTTAACCAAATAAATAAAATATCTCTGCAAGGGAAACTGTAAAACACCAATGAAAGAAATTGAAGAGGACACATACACACAAAAATAACTATCCCATGCTCATGGATTGGAAGAATTAATATTGTGGAAATATCAAGACTACACAAAGCAGTCAACAGATTCAGTGCAGTCTCCATCAAAATGGCAGTGACATTCTTCACAGAAATAGAAAAAATAATCTTAAAATTTTTATGCTGTTTTTGTTGATTTTTATTTGTCAAGTGAAATCTATCAAGTCAGCAGAACTCTAATTTTCAGGATATTCTGGAGCATTGCTTTTCTGTAATAGTTTATTTTCTTACAATTGCCCCAAACTCAAATTTTGTAGCTATTGATGTAGTTTTAATTAAAAAGGATTTTATGATGAAATTCCTCTAATTAGGATACCAGTGCTCCTATTAAACTCAAGTTTTGCTAAGGGCTCTTTGCTTAAGCACAACCCAGCATCTGTGGGGGGAAAGCATAATTAAGAACTTTAACAGGAATTTTTCAAATGTACACTCATGACTTAATCTTGAAGCTCTGATGTTTTGAAATATTTCTATGCTTTCTATTCCTACCCCTGAATCATGGGATGTCCTTGAGTCCTGTTCTGGGAAGCTCTGGGGAGGAGGTTCAATGCGACGTTGTGGTTACTGCATACTACAGGCCCAGGTCATCGCTTCTCATTCAGCCCCTAATTCTGTGTGGCTGTGAAAAGCTCTGGGCTAACTGCACACATCATCTACATTCCAGTGTCCTCCATCCCCACATAGGCTGAAGGTGACCCTGTGGTTGGAGATGGAGTGTCTTGAGTCTTGCTCCTAGTACTGCTTGCTGTGTCCGTGACTTTGAGATGACAGCGTCCTATACCTTGCCAGTTCTTTCTGTGCCGAATGGGACCAACATGGATTTGTTTTTTGCAAAGGCCCTCAGGATCTCCAAAAGCCCAGGATTGTTCTTAGCTGGGGGTAGGACTGCGTTGTGACCCAGGAGACCTAGTTTTCTACCCTCATGAGGAAAGTTGCTTTATGCCCCTGAGCCTCAGTTTCCTCAGCTGTAAAATGAAGAGTGGGCTGGGTGGCCTCTACAGTCTCTTGAAGGGAAAAATAGCTTCATGCTGTTTGTTGTGGGGAGATACTTGGAGTCTAGAAGCCTAATTTCAGTCAGTATAGCAGCGGCTTTTCTCCCAGGGGACCAGACTATGTGGGGCTGGCAAGCAGCAGGTCAGAAGCCCTCAACACTGCCCACTTCACCTGGGGACAGAAAAACCAAGGGGGAGTGAGAGAAGACATGAGAAGTTCTCACTTGAGCATTTGTTCTGCACAGGGCTCCAGAGACAAGCACCAAACTGCAAGCACAGAGTTGTTTTATACCTGCAGTTTAATTCAAAGTTTAAAAAAAAAGAAAAAAGGAAAGGAAACGTTGGTTTCTCTCCCCCCCTGCCCCCTGAAGCTGTTTTCAGTGGAACTTCCATATGAGAATGCATTTATTACTGTAAGTATCAAGCAAGTCAGACCATGCAGGCACAGCACAGAACGCAGCCTGGAACATTCGCAGCCTCGACCCGGGGACCACACGCCTCTACCGTTAGACACAGTTGTCTCTCTGAAGTTCATCCCATCTTTTCTCTTGCTCCCTTTTAATAAACTCGTGTTATGTAAACCCTCCAGGTAACAAGTGGATTTTCTTTGTCAGTAGTCACTCTCAAGACGATTTTATCAAATGTGAATCCTCCCTCTACCGTCAACCACGTGCAAAGGGAAATGGACAGAGCAGAGGAGAGGTGTATGTGCACTGAAGATGTGGGCATGCTACTGGGAATTGGGAGGAAGGTCAGGGGGAATCAGGCCAAAGTGACAAATGCACCTTATCAAGTATTTTGGAACAGAGAAAGGTAGGAAGATGAAAAGAAAAACCCGCCTATTCTGCCAGACCAGAGGTAGTCATTGTTAATATTTTGGAATTTATTCTTTTCTGTTTCTCTCTGTTTTTGTGAAAGTGAGCATGAGTTTTCTATCCCATGCTTTTCCATCATTTCACCGTTTTCTATTTATAAATAATCCTCCAATAAACATCCTTGCCTGCCCCCTTTAAGTCATTCCATAGGAGAGGTCTTGGGTGTCAGGATACCACATTTGAGAGCACGAACTTATTTTATCATTGTTACAACTCCCAACTCTTCTTACCCAGCTGCCTAATTGGCAGATTACACTCCTCCAGGCCACATATGTCCTTTTCACCCCATCCCACCAAACATTATTTACTTTTCAAATCTTCACTGTCTAGTAGGTGAACATAGCACTTCCCCTTTTTGTTTTATCTCATTGCTAATAACAGTGAGCATTTTCACATGTTTCTCTTTCTATTCCCTTTTCTGTGAACTACGGATTCATGTCATGTGCCCATTTTCTCTCCT
Organism: Carlito syrichta; assembly: GCF_000164805.1. NCBI lineage: Eukaryota > Metazoa > Chordata > Mammalia > Primates > Tarsiidae > Carlito > Carlito syrichta. The sequence continues at coordinate 178,034 of NW_007245929.1, forward strand.
GTAATAACAACATTTATCTGTTTCTGTTTTTATTATAACTATTATTTTCAGTTTGCTATTTTCCTTTTATGATGATTTTGATGTATGAGCGAATTTAGTTTTTTGTTTTTTGTTTTTTGTTTTTTTTTTGAGTTGGAGTCTCACTGTCGCCTAGACTGGAGTGCAGTGCAGTGGTCGCTCCCGGCCACCGCAGCCTCAACCTGCTGGGCTCCGGCGATCCTTCTGCCTCAGCCTTCCAAGTAGCTGGAACTACAGGCGCACACTACCACACCTGGCTAATTTTTTGATTTATTGTAGAGATGAGGTCTCGCTGTCCAGGTGGGTCTTGAACCCGCGGGCTCAGGCAATCCACTCACCTCAGCCTCCCAAAGGCACAGGATTACAGGCTGAACCACCGAGCCTGGCTAGTTTTTATGTATTTAAAAATGGGATCTTATTCATCACAATTTCTTCTATTGCTTTTATACCAAGGGAGGCTTCCTTGTCTAGAGATCAGATTGCTATCCACTGTCACTTTGTTGGTTGGTTTGAGTTTCAAGACTTTTTTTTTTAGTTGGAATCTCACTCTGTCCCCCTGGCTAGAGTGCATTGTCATGCTCACAATCATTTCAGTCTCTACCTTCTGGACTCAGGCGATCCTTCTGCCCCAGCCTCCTGAGTAGCTGGGACTACAGGTGCCACCACACTTGGCTAATTTTTTAATTTATTGTGGAGATGAGGTCTTACCAAGTTGCCTCGGCAGGTCTTGAAACCCTGGACTTAGGCAGTCTTCTGGCCTCAGCTCCCAAAGTGCTGGGTTTACAGTTCCAGCCAAGTATTAAGACTATTATAGCAGTCTAATATATTTGGAATTTATTTTGGCATATCGCATAGGACAATGACCTTAGCAAGTTTGTTTCTGGATGGTTCACCAGTTTTTCCATGATCCGTTGTTACACACTCCCCATGGATACGTGAGCCATCATCACCACATGCTGTATTTTCACACGAGGGGACTTTTCCAGCCTGTCTGTCCTCACCCCTTATCTCCTTATTCTTGCTCCAGGGATACCCCTTTCTCCCTGGTTCTTATAATATGTTCTAAAACCTGGTATTTCTGGTTTTCAATTTGTTCTCGGCAGTCCTTACCGGTTTATTTTCCAGATGAGCAGTAGAATCAGCTTTGTGAAGTTCCAAAAAATCTCCTTTTGGGGTTTCGATGAAAATTGCATCCAACCTATAAATTAATTAGAAAGGAATTGGCTTCTTGACAGTGTTCAGTCTCCCCATCCAGGGATACACATACAGCACGTCGCTCCACATTTTCAAATATCCTCTTATAGGTCTCACAGGAGTTTCAGAGTCTTCTTTATATAAATTCAGCAAACTTCTTATTGAAGTATTTCCAGATTATTTTATATCTGGGGTACTTTTCTTGATGGACTCTCCCCCTTTGATTTAGATTGCTATTTTAAAGTCACTTTTGCCCCTGTGATTGCCAAGTGCTGACAGGAATCTAAGTGCAGAACAGATTTGCTCTTTTCTAAGCATATAAACTCAGAGATTTAGAACTGGAATCAACTTTAAGTCTGTTTTCTCTTTATAACTGATAAAGCTGGAATCGTGGAAGGTAGAATAGTTTCATCCAGGCCACGTGACTTGCTGGGACCATAGGTACTTGGTGGATGTTTCCAGTGTCTGTATCCTCTGTGTGAAGATGTCCATCTCCAAAACTGAATTCCTGGTTGTCCCTTTGTGTCAGTCTCCCATGGCAACTGTAGTGGGTCACCACAGTCTCTGTGGCTTAAAGCAACACAGCAGTATCATCCTATGTTTCTAGGGGCTAGAAACCCAGTCCGGGCCTCTTGAGGCTGACTTCCTCCCTTGGAGGCTTGAGGAAGAGCCGTTTCTCTGCCCACTCCAGCTTTCGAGGGCGCCTGTGTGTCTCGACTCACAACCCCGTCCTTCACCACCTAAACCAGGGGTCCTCAAACTTTTAAAACAGAGGGCCAGTTCACTGTCCCTCAGACCGTTGGAGGGGCGGACTATAGTTTTAAAAAAAAACTATGAACAAATTCCTATGCACACTGCACACATCTTATTTTGAAGTGAAAAAACAAAACGGGAATAAATGTCCTCGGCGGGCCGCATGTGGCCCACGGGCCGTAGTTTGAGGACCCCTGACCTAAACCCACAGTTCAGCCTCTTCAGCTCTCTCTTCGGACTCCACTGACGGTCCTGCTTCCCTTCTTCTGCTTTAAAGACCTTTGAGATGACATTGGGTCCACTCAGATAATCTAGGATAATCTCTCCCATTTTATTTTTATTTATGTATTTATTTTGAGACAGGGTCTGTCACCTAGGCTGGAGTCTAGTGGTATGATCACAGCTCGCTGCAGCCTTGAAATCCTGAGCTATCCTCCCACCTGAGCCTCCCAAGTAAGTGGAACTACAGTTATCACACCTGGCCAGGTGTTGTTGTTGTTATTAGTAGTAATAGTAGTAGTAGTGGAGATGAGGTCTCACTGTGTTGCCCAGGCTGGCCTCAAACCCCTGGCCTCAAACAGTCTTCCTGCCTTGGTCTCCCAAAGTGCTAGGATTACAGATGTGAGCCACCCTGCCCAGCCCATCTCCCCATTTTAAAATCAGCAACCCTGATTTCACCTGCAACCCTGACTCCTTTCCCATGTAATGTAACACATTCCCAGGCTATCTTTGGGCAGGATATCATTCAGCTAGGATGGACTTCCAAAGTGTGTATCTAAACACGCCAGCCCCTCCTTGACATACTCGGACGGCTCCTCGTCACTCTTTGGATTGCACCCCAAGTCTTTCATGGACCGCCAGGTCCTGAACCTTCCATCCCACATGTCCTCTGGCCCTGCTGAGATCTGTGACCATCCTCACCGTGCCCCTCTTTTTCATTTACCTTCTTTGAGCTCCTTGGGTGTACCTGGCTCTCTCCTGCCCCAGGGCCCTTGTACATGCTGTTCCCTGGTGAGCACTCCCCCACCCATGCCTCCCAGATTAGTTTCCAGCTCATCCTCAGCCTTCAGCTCAGTCCCACATTCCTAACCTTCTACCAGTTTATGTGCCTTTGTCCTGCCCTCTCCTGACACCTTCCAGGGCTCGTGGAATGCTGGCAATTGCATTTTGCTTGTAGAGTTTTCTAATTCTCTCCTGGGCTGGACCAAAAACTCAAAGGGACTCTGTTTTGTGTGCTCACCCCTGTCCCTTCAGAACCTGCAGCACTGGGATCCCAGCAGCCTCCTTAGTGTGTCTGGCGAATGAACACATGAACTCGGGAATCCACTTCCAAGGAAAAGCAGCATTGATGAATGTGATTGGTGATACGTTTATAAACGTGAAAAGATTGAGGCTGTTCAAAAGTCCAACAAGAAGTAAATTGTTATACATCCATTTGATACAGTTGTATACAGACATTAACATGAAAACAATGAACCTATAGCAGCGGGGAGGGAATATTCATCTAAGCTAGCAGGGTCCACGTGGTTGTCATAGCAACTGGTATAAGGTCACGGTTGGGGAGTTCTGTTTTCTCCCATTTCCAATCTCTGCTGTTCATGTGCTCATGTGGTCAGTACATATTTATTGAACACCACTGTGTGCCAGACACTGGGCACAGCTCAGCAAGTGGGATGTGATGGCCTCTCCCGCTGCAGGTATATCAGAGACAGACACAGACGACACTGATGATCACCATGTCAATGGCCCAGCGCTCACAGGTGGCCACTCCATTCGAGAAGACATGAGTTTCTTTGCCAGCATGAGTATCACAGGCTGCAGATACTACTCTTAAAATCAGGGTTGGCTGGACGCAATGGCTCATGCCTGTCATCCCAGCACTCTGGGTAACATGGTGAGAGCTCATCTCTACAATAAATCAAAAAATTAGCTGGGCGTGGAGCACTTGCCTATAGTCCCAGCTACTCAGGAGGCTGAGATGGGAAGCTCGCCTAAGCCCAGGAGGTCAAGGCTGCAGTGGCCATGATCATGCACTCCAGCCTGGGTGACTGAGTGAGACTCTGACTCAATAAATAAATAAAGTCAGGGTCATCATTATTAAGGCGCTAAAACTTTTAACTGCGGAGGGAAATTGGAGGGGTAATACATCCATCAGTCTGTAGGCCTTGAAAGAGATTTTCTAAATTGCCTCTCTTGTCTTTAATCACCACTTATCAAGAAGCAGACTGTATGTTCTAGGAGGAAAACATCTGGGGACAAGGTGAGCTTTTAGGCAGGTCTTACCTGGATGCCACTGATGGAGGAAGGAAGGAGGGCAGAATATTTTTCCTGCTCCATTCAGACTCTTTCCAAGCATGTGAAGTCTCCGAGCCCCATGTCGAAGAAACCGGAAATGAGCATGTGAAAAAGAGAAAACTCTTTTTCTTCAGCGTATATCCTCTTGGTTTCGTCTTCTTCCTCCATGCTTGTGGCTGTTCCTCTATGCTAGAGCATCATGTAAATACTTAATTTGTTTAATAAATATCCTGAAACAGCCTCTCAAAGTTGTTACTAGAAGAGCACGAACCTTTCAAGTCACTTAGCCCATGCTGATCAACGCTTAATGTCCTTTAATGATGAACGTGATCTTTTTTAGTGACTGAAATGCTCCGTAATCAATGATGTGGCCCTTCCTGGAGGCAGCAGATGCCACATAATGGGCATCGGCTCGGGCCAGCAATTTGAATCCCTGAAGTTGGTATTAGTGTGGCAGGATATGGAGTTAGTCTCTTCTGAAGATGAAAGATCGCCCCAACATCCCCATGTTATTGAAAAACTCACAAGTGGCGATTCTTCTCAGCCTGAACCCTCCAAGGATCCCAAGGCAATTGCCATACCCGTCTCAGCACATCGGTTGCCGCCCAGGAGTCGGGCTTAGTGCTGAGCAGGTGACAGAGACTGGGCTTTATTGAGATGTGAAGATGTCATACACAATCTGTGAGACTGCCCTCAGGGAGTGCTCCCTTTTTTCTCCCATGTCCAGACTAAATGTGAGAATTCCAGCAGGGAGAGAAAACAGATTCTGTCTTTTAGCTGTTACTGAAGAAGTGCTTCCAGGTTTGGGTCCTTCAGTGTCCCCTGAGCTTCCCTTGGAGTTTTTTGGTTTCATTCTTGAATTTGATAGATTTGGTCATGCCCACATTCCTTGCATTTCATAATTTCCTGAATTATACTTGTGCTCATGTTTTTTGAACCTGCATCTCCTGAGACTCAAATTTTCTTGTGAAAAGCCTTTGTGGCAGCCAACAGACGCATGAAAAAGTGCTCAGCCTCACTCATCATCAGAGAAATGCAAATCAAAACCACATTGAGATACCACCTAACCCCAGTAAGAATGGCCATCATTAATAAAACCAAAAAACAGATGCTGGAGAGGATGCGGAGAAAAAGGAATGCTTCTTCTACACTGCTGGTGGGAACGCAAACTAGTGCAACCTCTTTGGAAGACAGTGAGGAGATTTCTGAAAGAACTAGAAATTGACCTTCCATATGACCCAGCAATTTCCCTATTGGGAATATAGTCAGAGGAGCTCAAATCATTCTACAAAAAAGATACCTGCACACGTATGTTTATTGCAGCTCTATTTACAATAGCCAAAACATGGAACCTACCATGTTGCCCATCGAAGCTGGACTGGATTTAAAAAAAACGTGGTACATATACACAGTGGAATATTATGCAGCCATAAGGAAGGACAGGCATATGAACTTTGCAGCAACTTGGATGGATTTAGAGTCTATCATACTCAGTGTTCTATCACAGAAACAAGGAACAGATCGCCATATATTCTTACTCATAAGTGGATCTTGAACAATTATTATAATACTATAAGAAAGGGATTGGCAAATTGGGAATCCCTAGTGGGAAACTCTCAGGGGACAGGGGTTGGGATTGGCAGTTGAGGGAAACTGCTAGGGGAGAGAGGGGCATACCTCATCAACAAGGCTACCTGCATAATCGATGTTTGTATACCTAACCCTGAATTGTACCCCACATCTTTATAATTTTTAAAAAAAGCCTTTGTGGTCATTCCATTTGGTGTGACTTTTTTTTATTATGGGTGGACTTTATTAATAGATCACTTCTGATCATATGAGGAATTACTTCATTACAGAATGTTATTCATTTTGTATGTCATATGTCACTGTCCACGGACCCAGAGATTTTAAATACTAAGAGCATGTTATAAAAGAAAACGCAAATAATTTTTAATAATCATACTGAACTGAAGCCAAATTTCTTATTGGCTCAGTGATATACATCACTGAAAAATGGGCTGAGATGTAAAATCTCATTTTCCCAAGTGGATTATTTAAAACCAACACGCAGACTGTTAAAAATCTTAATTTTTACAAATTCCTGTACTTGTTTAATTAAAAAAAAAAAAATTAAAAAAAAAACAAAAAAAACTGGCCTGATGGAATTTAAAAATAATTTTCTCCAGACTGGGTAACATAGTGAGACCTCATCTCTACAAAAAATAAAAAAAATTCATGGGGAGTGGTGGTGCGTACTTACAGTCCCAGCTGTTTGGGAGGCTGAGACCAGAGGATCACCTAAGCCCAGGAGGTCAAGGCTACAGTGAGCCATGATTGTGCCACTACACTCTAGACTGGGCAACAGAGTGAGACTCCAACTCTAATAATAATAATAATAATTTTCCTATTACTGAGATGTACTGAGTAAATCACTCCCTCCCTGGTGAGTCTTGGCCAACACTGTAGGAGAGTATCTCTCAGGACTGACCATGCCGCCCCCTTGGAGTGATCACGAAGCCCTGTGTACTTACTTTGACATGTTAGCCTTTTAGTTCGATGGAGCAGTGGGTGTCTTTGCTTCTGAATCCTTCTGTTATTAACATCCCATTGCCAGACCTCCCAGCTGCACCTAGCTACAAGGAAGGCTGGGAAGTGTGGCCTGGCTGCAGTCTCAGGAAGAGTGCATCAGTTTTGCTGAGCACATGTCAGGCCCTCCGTGGTGCCAGACTCTGTGCATCAGGATGGAGTCAGTGGTCCCACCTTCTTCTCCAGCCAACCTCCACCCTCCCCACTGGCTTGAAATGCCTTCTTTGACTTTTGCAGAATTCTGATGGGTATATATTTCGGTACACAATTCTTGTTCCTTGATTCCTGTGTCATAACTACATGTTTTATTTACTGAGTTGAGGATTTATGTTTTGTTTTGATATCATTTTTTTTTAAAGTTTGAGTGTTATGGCATATTTATTTTTTTCCAGATAAACTTTAGAGTTACCAAATTTCTCCCAAAAAGTAAACAGACAATAAACTCTACAATCCTTCTGTCACGTATTATTAAAAATATATCCTGCCAGGCTCGGTGACTCAGCCTTTGGGAGGCTGAGGTGAGCGGATTGCCTGAGCCCGCAGGTTTGAGACCTGCCTGGGCAGTGAGACCTCATCTCTACAATAAATCAAAAAAT
>NW_007245929.1:185498-187120 GCF_000164805.1 Carlito syrichta
CCAGTCTGGGTGACAGAGTGAGACTCCAACTCAAAAACAACAACAACAACAACAAAAATATATATATATATCCTGCTCAAAAACATTACACTATTAGAGAAAATAAGCGTTATTTGACAGTTGATATTTTCCAACTTCATGAAGTATGCTTTTTAAAAAGCAGGCTTTGGCCAGGCATGGTGGCTCACACCTGTAATCCCAGTACTTTGGGAGGAAGAGATGGGAGAATCACTTGAGCCCATGAGTTGGAGACCAGCCTGGGCAACATAGCAAGACCTCGCTCTACAAAATAAAATAAAATAAAAATAAAGAGGCACATGCCTGTAGTTCCAGCTCCTTGGGAGGCTGAGGTGGAAGGATCACCTGAGGCCAGAGACTTGAGGCTGTGGGGAGCCATGATCATGCCACTATACTCCAGCCTGGGCTACAGAGTGAGCCGCCGACTCTAAAAAAAGCAGGCTTCACTACCAAACACTGACTAACAATGTAATTAGCAGGGTATTTTTTACAGATGGCTTGATGTTCAACTTGAACTCTATTTGTTGCATGCGCAAATGAAGCTCATTAAGCCGTCTTCTTTCAGCCCATCTCTTCGAGGCTCTGAACCCGCTAATACTCGGCTTTCTTGTGCGGAAGTATGTCATCTCTCCCACGTCTCACTTGAAAGTTCAGCTCCTTCCTAAATGCCCAGTCAAGGATACAAACTTGTTGCTTTCAGAGAGGCCACAGCTGTGCACTGGCCATTATGCTGTCTGCTAGAGTGGTCAGAGTTCACGTTATTGCCTGCTTTGTGGAAGGACTTGTACTGTAAAAAGCGTGTGTTATTGAAAACATAATTTGCTTCATCATTATGCTTTCTGTCCCGCCAGATCATAACCTGCTAGAAATCTATTGAGCGTGGAGTGAAAAGCTCTTCAGAAGGGCTGTTCTTAAGAGATTAAATGATTGCCATCTCTGTCCCATTTCTTTTATCTCATAATCAAGTTCAAGATGATAGTGGCTATCTCAGCTGAAGTGATTATGTATTTGAAATAGAAATGGCTTTATCTCCATTCATATTTCACGCGGTGGAAGGCAGGGTCTTTTTTCTTTCCATTTCCATTTATATATGTTTATGGTTCCTTATAATTGTCTGCAGGGTCAAAGGTTCAAACTGCTTTTTTTTTTTAAGGCTAGAAATGGCTCACAGGAGCTGGGTTGCATTTTAAAACCTGCTATATCCGAAGACACCCACTGTACAGTTAAGATTCGGCTTACGTTCAGCAGAATGTGGACCTAGACCCAACCTCAGCAGTCACCTGGGTCAGCTCTTCGACTTGGCAAGGAAGGAGCTTGCAATCCACAGCGGTTGAGGGACTTGCCCAAGTTCCCAGAGCTCTAAAACCAGTTGCAGGAATGAGAGCTCCCTCCTGGCAGTGTCTACGGGACCACACTGCCTCCCAGCCATGCTCAAGGTGGGTCTGCACTAGCCCACCCTGCACAGCTACGGCTCAGGGGAGGACAGAAAAGCTGGTGATCTGGAAGTGCAGGACACAGACTTGTTAGGGTTAGAGATGTTCACTTTGACTTTTGTTCCTTATCCTGAAAGCTGTCTGATCTGTGCTGTTTACTTTTCTTTTTTC